>NC_089200.1:21533666-21625589 GCF_963930695.1 Labrus bergylta
CAGGTTGTGATTGGCTGCTGGCAGATATTGGACATTGCTCATAAACCTCCAGCAGCAGGCAGGATGGAAGAAAGCCTGTGCATCATCCTTAAGCAGCACGGCCAATTACAAACCAGATGTTGTAAAAGCCCAGGGATCAGCCGTCTCTTATTTGAGCAGATCAACATATCACGTTTGGTTCTGGCTCTTGATTTTGGTTCTGAGTGGATCTGTACTTAGGTTGTGCATACGTTAGCCAAAAATATATACTACAATTTCATTAGCCAAAAATATATACTACAATTTCACATTTTGGGAAACACATTTACTTCCTGCTTTATTGCTGCATATCTATCGATGGTATTGATCATTACAGCGTACTAGTTTTCATACAGCCTGTTTGATAACCGAGGCAAGCGAGGAAAACAGCTTGACTGCCTGATGATCACAAACTTTGCCCGACTTCTTCTTTAATGCTCCCCTTTATTGGATTTGTCTGTGTCTTGTATTTTACCTTTTTATGATCTTGCACCTACTTCATTGGAGTCTTTCCTAGATGTTTGGTTTTCTTCACAAAAAAGTCCAAATAGGATAACAAATTGTAATATTAACACACATTTTTGTATGTACAGAAGGTTAATAGTGACCTTCAGATGCAGTTTTAATGACTGCATCTTTTTGGTAAAACCAGGCTACATCTGTCCCCATGTTTCCAGTCTTTAAGCGAAGCTATGGTTTTCTTCACATTTATCCCTTCCATTGAGAGCAAAAAGGATGGTAAAGTAGCCTACTTTTTTTTTTTACTATTTGGTAATTAGTCTCTTTGCCCGCACATATTGGAGAAAATAAATTACAAACAGATATGGACTTCTAAATAAGTGAACACTTGCAACACTTATGCCTGCTTTGATTCATGTTGCCTTTTCGACAGCTTAACAACTTAAAGCTGTCTGGCAATCAGTCTGCAATCAGGCTGATCCAGCTGGCTAACCACCAAAACAAACATGTGGAGTGTGAGCAATGGTGGGACAGTGCTCCTGTAGGCCCAACCTGACCTCCCAATGCTGCCTCCTCATGACTAATAGGTGTTTAAGCTCAATCACAGCCAGCACACTTCCTACTCCTGTGGGCCCACTAAATGGCTCTATTCTCCTGTCAACCCCCCTGTTCCTTTGACTCTCTCTCTCTCTGCCCCTCCAGGGTGTCTTACTCCCCCCCTTGAGCCTGTCTGTCTATGCCAGAGGGAGGCACCGTGGGAGTTTAATTGCCCCATATTTCCATGAAGCCAAGTTCATTACATTAACAGCTCCAGCCCACGCTGCATACTTCTAACCTGCTGCAATTTGTTTTTGTATTTATTAGGCTGGCAGAGGGGCAGCTTCCCGCTCACGTTGGGTGGGATGGAGAAAGAGACAGAGACAGAGAGAGAGAGGAGTTGGGTGAGCAAGAAGGTCAGAGGGCGCTCAGCAGGCATAGGCGTCCATTGTGATGCAGCAGCCGGGTGGTTGAAAACATGACGGGGAGGCTCCAGCAAGGCCTCGCCAGGGTCACTCCGGTGGTGATGCGAAGACATGATGGACAAGGGGAAGGTCAATGAAAGTGTTAACTCAAAGAGTAAACATCAGGGACGACTTTTAGAATTCATTTTCAAGAATATAAGAGTTGAACAGCGCCTTAATCATTTTACAGTAACAAAAACAACCTCATTACTCCAAGCTTTAGCATACTTTAAGACCAAGCTGATTAAAGGTCCATTCTGTGAAGTGAAAGATTTTTACTGAAATCAAATTTAGGCGTTCAACATACACACAAAAAAACAGAGTTATCAACTTTCAGCTGATCTTATGATTTTACATCTCACGATGTTCCTATTTTTCTCCTCTCTCAGAGCTCTAATCCAAATGTCAAAACAATTAGCACGCAAACCTCTCGAGCATAAAAATAGCAAATAGGAACTATTTTACTCAAGATTTGGTTGAGACCAAACCACTGCAAAAAGACAGTGAATATCCTACACTGGTATTAGAGTGGCCAAAAAGGGACTCCAGATGAATGCTAATGTTATTCTGGGTCTGCTGGATGTAAAAGTAGGCACCTGTCTGCTAACACATTTATCACAACAATTTACAGAGGTGATTATATCAGATTTGTGTTTACAGCTTATTTAGCTGCTGCCCATTGGCCAAAAAGACTAAACCAATGCTGCTTTAAATTTGAACATTAGGAAAATTAACATACATTCTCTACCTTTATCAAATCAAATCAAGTTTATTTGTATAGCACATTTAAAAACAGCTTCATCTGACCAAAGTGCTTTACAGGCAATGCGTAAAAGCAAGAAATAAAATATTAATCTATACATATGCCCATACATACATATATATACACATATACATGTACATACACGTACATATATATACACATAATACACATAACATAATTATTATTATGATGATGTTCATTTGTCAACCTGGATATGACCAACACAATAAAAGTTTGCACACTATTCCTAAACAGTTCAAATTACAAATGTATGATGATAACTAAACATCACTGTCCGTTATTGCTTACTTCTCTACAAAGAACTATATTTACTTACGAGATATACTTAATTAAATATATTTATTAACACAGCACAAAATGAAAAAAACGAAATAGGCTACAAAAAGAATATAATTTCAGGGCCTTCTAGCTAGGGCAACAAAAATCACTGACATAGCTGGCCCCCTTCAATTCATTTTGTACTCTACTGGTGCAAACTAAATTACATTTAATCAGACAAAATTACACACAGTGAACCTGCAACTTTAAGGTCCCTGGAGACATGAGTGAAGCGCCTTTGAAAGACATACGGACAGAAAAGAATTAGAAAAGATCCTCTCCCAGCATGATTCTTACATTACCAGCAATATACAGAAAGTGATTGTGACACACGTGTGCACACACGGGTTTCATTCATGAATTTCTCTCTGTTCCTCCCACTAAATGTACGGTTCGCAAAGTACTGATGGTGGGTGATGACTCATGCAAGCCCTCTTTCACAAGCCTTGAGTTCCCAGTTTGCCGACACACGATGTTATCACATTCGAAAAGAATAAAAAGCCTCTAATTCTGTGTTGCAAAAGTGTGAAATAGCTCCAAGTCTCTCAGCATAGTCAATCAGAGACAGTATGTACCCTGTTTTGTTGTGCAATGACTGCGATGATACACTCAAAAAACCACCAACTAATATGAAGCAGCATGACAAAATGAATCAACTGAAACTCTGCCAAGAACCATGAAGAAAGTGGAGAAGTACCAAGACAAAGAAGGACAATAAGCAAGAGAAAGACATGGCCAACAAACACAGTGATATACAGAAAGGTGCAAGAGAAAGTTAAAGCAAGACAATTGAGAGAGAGCAAACAGAGAGAGAGAGAGAGAGATAGGCTGAATGCAGCATGAGTGAACGTCTCTGAAAGTGGATATGAAGGCGGATGAGCCACGCCAACCTCCTCTGACCACATTAACAGAACCTAATGGAACGGCTGGCTCCAAGAGGCTTCTTCATCCATTATCTGACTGTTGCCCCGCGCAACCATAGAGGCTCACGGCCTCAGAGGCTGTCATACACCAAGCGCTCCCTTTTTCTTTGTCTTATTTCCTCCGGCCTTAATGAAAATGATTATTAAATCAATTCCCTGGTACGTAAAGAAGAGGGCGTGATATTGCCTCCAACAGACTTGTGGCAACAAATGACCGTAAATCAGCAGGGGAGGAGAGGAAAAGGATGGTCATATCTTGTATTGAGACTCGGCCATCATGTGAGAACACAATCCAGATCCATAGCGGATTGTGTTAAGAGAAAAACAACAGTTCAAACCCTCAGACTGAAGCTCACCTCTTTCAGTGTAATTTAAGAATTCAATAATAAGTCATTCTTTATCTTGCATTACTTTATTCCTGCATTGCAACTGCGATGCTAAAACACAAGAATTGTCTCATAATAATCAGTCTGACACATTGGTTGGGAAAAAGGCTACTGTCTGAATGTTATCACTGACATGAAGACATATCGCAATTCCTGCATTTGATAGTCCTCAAATAGAATTCGATCGAAGTACAGTCTAATGGTTACTTCTCCACCAAACATTTTCAGCTCAGATCAATTACTTTTGTTTTTGAGAAGCTATTTGTATGAACTTGCATGGTGGCATCGCTGATTCAGACACTTTGTTTTCCTGTGATTCTGGAGATCTTGGCCTAAATAAAAATGTGGAAGCAACCTCCCTTTATATCATGTCAACTTCAGTGTCATTGAAAAACCAGTTACTCCAAAAAAATATTCCAATCCAGCTATGCTGCAACACTATTGCTTTACCTTTAACAAACATCGCTCTGACAAAAAAAAGGGAAAGAATTGCAGCATAGCAAAATTGCTGGTTTCAAAATTGTTCCAGTAACTGGCATTCATTTACAAGGGAATGCTTTTATTTTCAAATATTGTGTAGTATTCACTGGAGCTGGTGTGGTATTACATGAGAATCTGCAGGTTATTTTACGTTTTGATTATAACTTCAGGGGTTTTGAAGAACAAAATCACTGGTTTTACATGTATAGATATTTACCAGGAACTAAATGAGTACCTGTAACGTATTGGTACATCAGTTCATCGATTGTGAAGCCTCATAAAGATTCAAATGTTTGTGATAGTGTAGCCCCTGACTACACTGCAATATCATGGATACCTCTCTGTCATCCAAACATTTACCCATCAAGCAGAACCTTGTTGTTTTTTAAGCTTCTGTGAATTAACAAGAGGATTATAAGGGGTGGTGTTTTGAGGAGAGAATGACTCAGAAGAATCGGTCCAAAGGTCTCAAATAAAAATATCAGCACTGTGTACTGATAGTGGTGTCGGTGATGCCAGGAATTGCTGCCTCTCACAGTATATCTTTGGTATTCTGTAATTCTGACCTTGTCACTGAGCACTCTAAACACTTGAGTGTGGTGAGAAAATGACAGCATCCTCTGAGAATGGGAAGGGGCCACAAACTGAGGGAGGGATTCTTACATAGGCATGCTACACAGAAACTGCTTACTTACTGCTAGGTAGCTAATCTCTCGTTAATCCATGGTACTTAACCAGAACACACACTGACTGCACCTTTTGTATGGTCGCACAGAGAAAGTGTTTTTCTGCGGCCGGGGGTCAGGAGTAAAGGCTGGACTGATTCAGGACATTCCCAGGGGCACTGCAAAAAAAATGAGGACACTGAACAGCTCATGCATTGTGTGTGTGTGTGTGTGTGTGTGTGTGTGTGTGTGTGTGTGTGTGGGTGGAAGTACCTTTGAGTCTTCACTATAGGTGACACAGAAAATGTTCCTGTTTAGAGACAAGGCGACACCAATATAACTTCACTGCAGCTCACCAACCATCCATACAAAAGCATTATTTTCCTCTTGAGACAATTGCTCTTTTCTATTTTTGTCCTCTTATATTTATGTCAGCTGATCTGAAAATGATAACATCTCATTTATGTAAAATAATTACATTTAGTTTCAACATCCTCTGCTTTGGGGTTTGTCTGCTGCCTGCTCCCTCACCAGCCAAGGCAAGGATTACTCGTACAACAGGAAATAATGACGCCAAGGTCCATTAAGTGGGATGGCAGGACATCATATCATTATAAGTGGCATTAATCTGCCACTTAGCAAAACGGCCTCAGGTGGGGAGGAAAAAGGTGAGAGAAAGAGAGAGAGAGAGAGAGAGAGAGAGAGAGAGAGAGAGAGAGAGAGAGAGAGAGAGAGAGAGAGAGAAATACGGTCTGCTGTTTTTCATTATATAAACTGTGATCATAAATCTTTTGTGTAGTTATGGGAGTGAGTTTTTGCACCATATTTGCACCATTACAAAACCACAGTTTTCAATTCTCTAAAAATGATATTATGGGATGGGATTAGTTTATATAATGCGCCCAAGTCATAGATAAGTCATCAGAACATAGGCTATGTGACAAATGAATAAAGGATTACAGATATTTTAGACCAGGGGTCTCCAACAGGTAGCTCGGGCGCTACTGGTAGCCTATAGGTTGACTGACTGTGTTAAAAATATGACGATGGTAAATGCCCCTCTTCCCACTATTCATATATTTGACCCATAAAAACAAGTATGAAGTACTAATGCTTTCTTGGACATTGATGTGAAATTAAGATTATTGATAAGCATTGGTTTATTGCAATTTCACACATGTATAAACAGTGGCTTAATTCAGCTGATGTGAGCTATGTAAATAAATGCAAGCGATTTGATGCAAGTAGCCCTTGGCCACTTTCATTTTTTGAAAGTAGCTCTCACATGAAAAAAGGTTGGAGACCCCTGTTTTAGACCATATAGCTAAGAGATTACAGAACAATTTAAGCGGCAGCAAGAATAAAACGTGACCTTAAGCACCCAAACTATTACAAAATATGACACATTTGTTGTATGAATGTAATTTCTCATGGCCGAGGAGTGCTAACAAGAAATCCAAGTGCAAACTTTTGGAAGATGTATTTCATATTTGATTGTGTCACTCTTAGACGATACTCTCTTATACATTCCCAAAATTACATTGTAGAAAACGTCTTGTTCTTATTGCTCTATCCTTTCAGTGCCAAAGGCTGTAAGGAGAAGTTGAGTTGTTTAAACTTGTGTAACTTTTTTTTTTTTTTTTTAAGGAAATCAGATGTGTAAATACTGCAGAGTAAGGATCAATTTACATTCTGAGATGTATGAGCCTCAGCTCTAATGCAAGATGTTAAAATGATATGATGCAGCCTACAACACCAGGAAGCATTTGATATGAAATCCAATTAGACTGCATCACCAATGTCTGTCAAATGTACACATTTTGAAATTATTATTTTGATTATTTCTCAAACCAACCTCACCAAACAACTCGTCTGTGCTATTAAAATGCAATTGCTGTGTAGCAGATAAACTTTTATGATCCCATCAAAGGAGGACCTCTGCCAGACTGGACTAACAGCGCCACCCAGTGTTGTTTGAACAAAATGCGGAACTTCAATATAGCTGTCCTGTAAGATCCCTGAAAGGACCGCTGATTGAATACTTGATTAGCCTACAGGATAAATAATCCACATTTAAAAAAAAAAATAATAATAATAAATAACAAAATAAAAAACAACAACAGTGGGTTGAACTCATTTTAAGAACCAGGTCAGGTATGTTGTATTTGCGATACACTCCGCAGTCCAGAGTTACGGGTTGTCCACATTTTGTGCCTGATCACATTCTCCACTTTCTCCGGCTGTGGTTGGCTGGTGAGCACATCCGGGTCTCCCAGGCTGTCATAGCTTGCTGAGAGAGCAGACAGCTGAATATATTGTGTGTGTGTTTTTTTTGTTCTTCCTTCAGCTTTGCGTAGAAAAACAGTCGCCACGATGTTTGAGGAGGCCAGTGAAGTGTTTGATAACATGTTTAAATCCTCGTTTCCCCTCACCTTCATCGTGTTTATCCCCGCGGTGCTCATCCTGGTGTCTCCGCTCCCGGCCGAGGCGGCACATGAGTTCACGGTGTATCGCATGCAGCAGTACGACCTGCAGGGGCAGCCCTACGGTAAGTCTGCTTATTATCACTCTTTCTTTTCTTTTCTTTTTTGTATACGAGACTACAGTTAAACACTTCAAAATTCACCTGAACGTGGTAAAGCTCTGCCTGCGACTACCCCGAACCCTAACCCGAGTTATCGTCTCCAGCTGATGTTCAGTAAAGCGAAGCAACATTTCAATGACAGCTAGCGTGCTAGCTAGCTATCTGACTAGCTCCTGATGTAGCATAGCAATGCTACAAGGCAGTGTCTAGTTAGCTCATTTAAAAAGATTACTGCTTTAATGTAAATCAAAGTAACAACGCAGAGTGTGGTATCCCTTATGTAATACATATTACCCATTTTGTTATTATTAGAATGGATTGGTTATTTAGATCAGTGTTTTAAAATACGTCTAACTTTATGAATGAACACAAAACGTTTTATTTGATTAATTAATGATTTAATAAATTGATTTAGGTAAACAACTGTGAATATCTCACGTTTGTCAAAGTGTACAGATGTCAGTATGCTCTTTATCTCTCAGTATTCCTGACAATATGATCATGATAAGGGATATCACTATATATATATTAAGTTTATGTATAATGTACAATTATACAATTCATTTAGCAGACACTTTTATCCAAAGCGACGTACATCAGAGAGTAAAACCAACACAAGCAAGGATCTAGAGAAAAGGAAACAAAGTCAGTAAGTCAAAACGATCAGCTTTGAGTCTGATTGGACACACAGGTGCTGACAGGAAGTGACCACAGGTGCTGACAGGAAGTGACCACAGGTGCTGACAGGAAGTGACCAGAGGCAAAGCACAACATTTGACGTCAGTTCTTGAGAGCTCTAATCAGTATAGAAACCATCTTATAAGTCATTGTTATCAAACAAAAACAATCGTGACAACCATCATCATCATCAATAATATGGAGACCATCATCATTAATTTAGTAGGTATTCATGGAAGAGCTGGGTCTTTAGCTTTTTCTTAAAGGTGCAGAGGGACTCTGCAGATCGAATGGAGTTTGGAAGTTCATTCCACCACCGGGGGGCGACAGAGGAGAAGAGTCTAGTCAGAGACTTAGGACCCTGTTGTGAAGGTTGGATCAGACGCCTTTCATTGGCGGAGCGTAGTGAGCGGGAGGGAGTGCAGACCTGATGTGTAGTAAAATACAGTAGTTTATGAGCAGTGGGATTTTTCTCTTCCAGGTACCAGAAATGCCATCCTGAACACTGAGGCCCGTACTGTGGAGGCAGAGGTACTAAGTCGCCGCTGTGTTATCATGCGGCTGGCGGACTTCTCTTATGAAGAGTACCAGAAAGCCTTGCGACAGTCAGCTGGTGCTGTTGTCATCATCCTGCCCAAGAACATGTCTGCTGTTCCCCAGGACATAGTACAGGTAATAAAGCACTCTGTTATTATAAATCAGTCTCGTCCACGCTCTTTTCCACTTTCATTGTGTGTTCGTAACTTTGCTTTCTGAGCTATTAAGCACATCTCTCCATCAAGCTGGTGATGCATCAATGTAAATGTCATCAGCAGATATGAGGAGAAAAATTAAGGCTGTTAATACAAGTTGTTTTGTTTTTTTTAACTTCATGGATGGTACAAGAGATGAGTAGCATCCCTTCCTGCCAAACTTTATTTATATTGCAGAGCTGTTCCCTTCATCATAATCACCCCAAACCTGTTTAGTTTTAATTGTCTTTGTTCGTTTGTTCTGGCCAAGGACAAATTAATCTTAAAGGACCATTTCTTAGCTTACAAATTTAAAGGTCTTATATGCGACTTTTGATCTTGTAGATGTTGCACTGAAGCACCAGTATCTCAGTCAGAACAAAACAAAACTCACTTAAATCAGATTTCTTCTTTCAGTTTAAAACCATCAGCATCTGATGCTCACAAATACCAATGTTAACAATGCTCTGTGCTTGTCAAAATGTTATCCTCTTTGTTTATCCTGTGCAGCAGTTCATGGAGCTTGAGCCTGAGATGTTAGCTACTGAGACCATCGTCCCTGTCTACTTTGCCATGGAGGATGATGAGCTGCTGTCCATCTACACCCAAACCTTGACCTCCTCCTCGTCACAGGGCTCCTTATCAGCAGCTGAAGGTAGAGTCATTCTGTCTGGACTGTACCTGCTGTTCGCTCACTTTCTGTATTATTACACAGAAATTAGTATTACACTTATGATTTGGACAAGTGCTCTTCATGACCTTAAAATCTGCAAATCAGTCAATAATAATTATCTGTCTCCTCTGTTTTAAAATAGTGCTGCTGCATACGGCCACCGCTAACGGCTTCCAGATGGTGACCAGTGGAGCGCAGAGTAAAGCCATCAGTGACTGGGCCATCACAAGTTTAGAGGTGAGAGGCTGAACGTCGCAGTCATAAACACAATCTTATTCAAATGTTACTTTGAGACACGTGAACATAAAGATCTAAAGAATAACAAAAAGCTGCTTCAAGATACCAGATTTCTCTGATTATAGGCTCCAGTATTGTAAACCCACTGTTCTTATCATTTAATTATTTGGTCTTTAGAAGCTTGTTTGAAATGTAAGAGATTCCCGTTTACATAAATAACCTCAATAACAGCAGAAACAGAGGGTTTCAGGGCCATTTCACCGTAACATCAGACAGAACAGAAGTTTGTGCTGTTGACTTTCAGCAGATATATTCTTGATTTAAAAACTGTATTGTTGCTTTTCTGTGTTAGTTTAAGTTTAGTATAGTTTTCTTTCTGCGCGCCTGGTCGAGGTTCCTCCCACAGCCAACAAGCATGAAGATGAGACAAACTCAAACCGGCTCTGAACGAGATTGTGTTCCGGATTACATATTTCTGGTTTAGTGATATCAGAACTATTTCCCTGTTTAACCTAATGCTGTTTGAATGAATTTACTTAATCCCTCGATAATGTTTCTAAAGTTTTCTCAAGTTACATTTTAAAGAAAGAGGTTAAACGGCACAAAGTAGGCATTGGGCCCTCCCTGTTGTCTAGGCCAATCATTTGTGAACTGATGCGTTGATACATTAAGGTGTAATTGTTGGTTTAACCATTAAAAATGAATATAAATTGTTAATCAACCACCAGTTTTAAAGATGTACTAAGGCATTTTAGAGCAGGCTGTTTAAATACATTTCTTTAATAAAATATTTAGTGTTTTCTGAACATGTGGGTGAGAATGAAAATCACAGAACAAAAACACTTGTATGAACCGAATGACTAGAACTGGATTCTAAAGTGATTTCAAATGGAGTTCAGAAATAATAAATTATAAGACTATAGTTATACTTTACACACAAACACACCCCATGCTGGTGGCCTGGCTGGACATCAGTTGCTCTGTGTTTGCTCTCAGAGTAATTGGAGTTAGATTTATGGTAACACAAAAGTCTTAACAAGGAGATTATGAATGCTCAATTTGAGTGAATGTAACTCTTACATTTTTATGCTCAGACTAACAAGAATATTATAGTTCACTTCACAAAGAGATTTGGATGGCTTTCGTCATTGTTTATATTTTGGATCCAACTGTTTGAGTCAGAATGGTTGCAAAACAAAGCAGGAATGAGTGAAGTTTTACTTCAGGACTTCCTAATCTGAGCTTTGTCGCTTAATCAGAAAAAAAAGAGGTTTAGTCTTGACTGTGGGGGATACGGTGAAAGACTGAGGTTTTTACTTCAAAGGTCTTGTCAGGAGGTCAGCTGTGACTGTAACCCTCTGTGCTCTGCCAACATTTACTCCACACACACGCTGACTACAGTTTTTAAAAGGTAGTCTAAAACCTCTGTTTTTAATCCCCAGGGTCGTCTGGCTGGCGTTGGAGGAGAGGACTTGCCCACTATTGTTGTGGTTGCTCACTACGACTCCTTTGGTGTCGCTCCAGTATGTTCAATGCTTCTTTTCTCCTACTAATATGCCCTGGCTGATTTAAAAATATAAAAAACACGGGAATTTGGCTGCTGGGGGAAAAGTTAATCAGCTAAAGAATGCAGGATTCTGTTAATGAAACATTTTATTTATACTCACAGATTAGTTAGACATGGAGTGTCCTCACATGTGAGTCAAAGTGTTGTTGTCATTCAGGGAAAAGACAGTGATGCTACCTGGCTGTAATGTCTCTCTCTGTGTTGTTGTTCCCAGTGGCTTTCGTATGGAGCGGACTCAAACGGCAGTGGAGTGTCCATGTTACTAGAGCTGGCTCGTCTCTTCTCCAAACTTTACACCTACAAGAGAACGCACGCTGCGTGAGTTCTGGCCACAGCACTGAAACTGAAACTATTGAGCCTCAAATAGAAGTTAAACTGATTAGCACGTAGCTGTATTAAAAAGTACAATGTCCCATTATTCCACACATTCATAAAACTCTTAGCTGCACTCAAACTGTCTAAACTGTACGTATGATGAAATTAAGAAGTGGTTTTCATTTCTGTCTTGAGGAATGAATCTCAACATAAAGTCTAATTGTTATGTCCATTACATTTGTTTTAAGAGCAGTGCAGTACTCTAAAAGCTTTCTGAAATCACACAATGATCACTCAGCTGGCTGTAAGACTCACAACAGACTGTTAAACTCTCATAGCTGTCAATAACACAGCACAGGCTCATTCTTTATCTAAATGTCTTTAACAGCTGAGTGGAAGGAGGAGTTCATGCAGTGCTTAATAGGAAAGAGACTTTATATTCTCATGTTCATTTTCTCATCAATGTTCGATAAGGCATCTGCTTGATTTACCAACAGCAGTAATATTAACTGATACAATTACTACTCTGGTCTCCATGTCCACACATCCAAGTATTCAACCCTCTCCTTCAGGGGATCGTTTCCTTAATTTGACTCATAAGTGACTCACGTTGTGTGTTCAGGTACAACCTGCTGTTCTTTGTATCTGGAGGAGGAAAGTTTAACTACCAGGGCACCAAACGTTGGCTGGAAGACAATCTTGACCATACAGGTAACGTCACATGTCAAATACAATTCTTCCTCTTTTTTTTTTTTTTTTTCAATCAACCTGCCATATTATTAATAAATGTCAATAGTTTTATTATTCCCTTTTCCTTGCCACATTCTTCAACATCTCCAATAATAATAATGTCATCAATACCTGTCCCTCCCTTTAACCACAGACTCCAGTCTGCTGCAGGACAATGTAGCCTTCGTGTTGTGTTTGGACACTCTGGGGAACGGGGACTCCATGCACCTCCATGTGTCCAAACCCCCTAAAGAGGGAACTCCTCAGTATTCCCTGCTCAAGGAGCTGGAGATGGTAAGAACCCTAAAGACTTGATTCACATGAAGTACAGTCTCTGTCTATACAATCTTGAACAAAAACATGTCAGAACAAACTTAATGGGCAGCAGATCCATAGATCCATACTTTCTCGAGACATATATTCAAATATGTCTGTCTTAAAAAAGCAGATTTTATTTTTTTCTGAAGCCACTTCATGTGAGTTCTGAAGAAAGAAAGCTTAGTGAGTAATTAACGCATAAACTTGAATATTTTCTAAACCAATTCCAACACGTGTACAGGTTTGTTTACAGTTCAGTACTACAGATGCCCTGGAGGTTTAACATACATGTGTTTTAAAATTCTCTTTTAAGGCTTTTAATTTTTAACTGGAGAGAATGAAACAGCAGCATCTGTTTGATTATATGGTACACTGAAGGACTATATTTCTTTCTTCCATGGTCTCTCAGGTGGTCTCCAGTCAGTACCCAGAGGTCAAGTTCTCCATGGTCCACAAGAAAATTAACCTAGCAGACGACATGCTGGCCTGGGAACACGAGCGCTTCGGGATCCGTCGGCTTCCAGCCTTCACGTTGTCCCACCTGCCATCCCATCGCCTGGCTCAGCGCTCCAGCATCATGGACGTGCGGTCAGTGTCCCCCTCCTCTCGCCACGGAGCGGGAGAGCCCCCTGCTGGGTGGGTTCATTACTGCAAGTCTCTGAGTCACCAAAAGAAATGGGTTTTTGTCCTAAACAAGCTCATTTTCCCTCATTGTTGTAGACCAGTTCCTGTTCCATCATGTTAAATCCTTCCTCCGCTTAAAGAGAGGAGTCATGTGGCCAGTGCACATTTAACATCACATATGACTGTATTCATGCACTTCAGTCAGATGTGGAATCAGCGTGAGGTTATTCATTTGCAGCCTTTTTTTTTTATTGTGGGGGAAACACTTTTCATCTCTGTTTTTCCACATGCGTTTTATTCTATTCCTTAAGCTCTCCATCTCTCGGTCCTGCTGTCCATTTTTAAACCATTCATGTGTTCTGTGATAGTTTCACACTCAACCAATAGGTTATTTTCTTTCTTAAATTTGTGCATTTGCTCTCTAATGGGGTTCCTCAAGGTTAGGTTCTCTTCTCTTTTTATTTTATTTTCAGTTCCCTGTCTAACTGTCTGCACGCTTGTGTTTGTGTCCTATAGGCCTCATGTAGATGTGAAGAAACTCAGCAGGAACACCAAGTTGGTAGCGGAAGCCCTGGCACGGGTCATATACAACCTCACTGAGAAGGTAAACACACAGATGGTGAATGTGCATGGACTATGGATATTTGATCTGTTTTGAAGTTTTGATGTGACATGTTGTGTCTGTGTCTACACAGGGGGCGCCTGGAGACCTGAAGATCTTCACTGAACAGATGGTAAGTTTCTATAGCCAGCTGCCTTTCCTCTTTAAATCTTAGTCTACATAAAGCCCATCACAGTGGTTGAGGTTAAATCATGGGTGATTGAAGGTACTTCTTGTAACTTCAGTTTAAGAATAAAGTATCTGTGAAAGATCAAACCTACAGATAAACAGCTTTTTCATATGGATGAATGCATGCTCACGTTACCTACAGTACTATATGTTGAAGATGAAATGTAGAAATGTATTGCATGAAATAAAGTAGTGGTGTTGAGTTCGGGACAGCTGTAGCCAACCAGTAGGGTCTGCAGTCTTTAAATCGATAGGCAGGCGTTTCGATCCTAGCTCCTGCAGTCCACATGTTGAAGTGTCCTTGGGCAAAATAATGATATCTTTTTAGCGGCGTGTGAATGTGTATGAATGAGATCAGTTAATACTAATAAATAGCATCCTCTGCCATCAGTGTATGAATTTGATGTGAATGGGGGAATGTGACATGTAGTGTAAAAGGACTTTGAATGGTCATAAGACTAGGCTGGATGTAAATACAGTCCGTTAACCAAGAAATGTAGAAAGGAGCGCAACCTGGAAGGAATTTTAAAAAAGTGTAGGTTAGAGGTTCTCTTTGGATACAAGCAGTCATAGGAAGAAAAAAAAAGCAAGAAAAAGTCCTAGGGCACTCTCGTTTAAACTATTAAATCTAATGGTCAGATCTTGGATCCCTCTGAAACACAAATTACTTTGAAGCGCTGAGCTGGTTATTAATTTTTCATTGTACCAATTCCAGAGGAAACATTTACAGTTACCATCATGGCAGTTGTTATATGTTGTTTTGTTTTTTTTAACATGTACGGTGAAAATAAATCTTCATACATTGTTTGTTTATAGAGTTGTTACTTTACCATCCATTGTCCAGTCCACCAACCAACCACATCTTTAAAGCCGTAGTTAGCAATTACTGATTGCCAAGAAACATCTCCATGTAAAACTTCAGTATTTTACGGGCAGAATGTGTTTTAGTGTTGCTTGATGTGGTTATTATATCCTATATCCATTTTTACTATATATGGATTCCACAGACCCACACGTGGCTGTTTAGTGTGCAGCTCGCTGGTCTTTAGAGCGGCTGTGCTCATATAGTTGTGTACCTTTTATTTTTCCTGTCTTGTTCGATCAGCAGGTGCAGGAGGAGCAGCTCTCAGCGGTGGTGGACTGGCTCACAGCACAGCCCCGAGCCGCTCAGCTGGTGGACAAAGACAGCAGTGTGGTGTCCACTCTGGAGTATCACCTCGGACACTACCTCAAAGACGTCAAGAGACACTATGTCAAAGCCGACAAAAGGTAAAGAGAAGGACGGAGACTGAAGCACTTATATTGTGAGCAGAGGTACAGTTTCAAGATGGAAACTTTATGTATTCATCATAATGCTTAAAAACCAAAAACATTTTCAACCAAGTCAAAAATGGTATGTCCTGTATTTCACATGCTTGGTCAGCTTTATCACACTGTCAGAATGAAAGCCTTTTAACTTGCTCCTCCTCAGGGATCCAGAGTTTGTATTCTACGACCAGCTAAAGCAGACAATGAATGCTTACAGGTAAAGAGCTCCTCTTCATCCTCGTTGCTTTAGCGCACTTCACACTTATTAAACATAGCTTTTGTTAAAAGCTCCTCCCAGCCATTTGTAAAGTTACTAAACCATCTAGTCTGCATTTAGTTATTTACAGAACATCCAGACATTAAGAACCAATATCTTTCTTGATATTTCTTTTCCTCCTCTTGAACTCTGTTTCTTTCTCTATCGCATCCTCCAGAGTGAAGCCTGCTATTTTTGACTTGCTGCTGGCAGTCTGCATTGCAGCATACTTGGGGATGATGTATCTGGCCATCCAGGTGAGTCAGTGTATTCATGCTGTAGCTCCTCTCACACATGCACCACATCACATACATTATTGTCTACATTTTCATGTTTAAAGCATCTGTAACAGATATTTTACAAAATGAAAGTGACTTTTAGATCTTTATTTAGCTGTCCAGCTCTTTTAAATGTACCCATGCTGCTATCAGAGCAACTTTTTGTCACAGTAGGGAGCTTTTTATGTGCATTTTACTTAATTGGCACTACATGCTCAGCCCAAACAGCAGACGAAGTAAGATCAAGGCTATCTGCTAGATATAGTGAAGCATCATGCATTTTAAAGGCATCAAATACAACAAAAATAATGTCAATGTTGGACTTAAGTCCACATAAACTTTAACTTTCTTAATAAATAACAGTGATGCTATTAAACTGCTTGATCTCATTATATTAATTGTAAATTGGTCTCAAGAGGTACAACAGTTCACACCCAGTAACATGTTGGTAACAGAGAACATGGCACAACTCTGTGCTGTCATAATAATGTAAAGGCAGCAGCAGTACAATGTAAAGTAATAGAAAAATATAAATTTTGTTCCTCAGAGCACACATCATTTTGTCATTAATTTATAATCTCTTGTTCAAAGATAAAAAAACAATATGTGGAAGATAAATAAAATAAGTTTTTTAATTTTCCAATGTGAGAAAAATAGAGATCAGAATAACGTTAACAGTGTCCCTGCCTTATGAGTGTAGTTTGTGAAATCAATACAGAACTTTGTTGGTTTGTGTGCGGATGTGTTTTGGGGTTTTCTTTTATAGACCGTCAGCCTCTTCTCTCCTGCTCCTCTTTCAGAACTTCGGCATCCTGTACAGTGTCGTCCGCAGAATCACCCAACCCAAAACAAAGACCCATTAAGGTGTACAACAATTTTCCAGATCTCACCCTTTTCCTCCAGTCGAGACACTTTAGCCAGTAAGAACAAGTGTGCTGGGCAGAGCTGCTGTCGTCATGATGGTTTTCAAACCAGCAGAATCACTTAAACATCCCTCATCCGGATCCACAAACTATGATGTCAGATCCTGTCCTGCTGCCAATTGAATCCATTTGGTCTGCTGGACCAGAATAATCAGGAATCATTTTTCACTTGCCCTGTCTTCAACTCCGACGTTTTCTTTCATTCATTTGTAATGATCCCTTACCTTGGAACGTGTGTTTAGAATTTGTCCCCACCTTTAAGATGAGAGTATCTGATGTTACTGTTGCAGCGCTCACTCTTCCATCTTCCTCTCAGTATACTATACAAGTGATTATTCTGCCAAACGGGCTTCATGTGAGGCCATAGGCAGCTACAGGGAGAATCTGAACACAGAGTTAAGAACCGAATGTCTTTACCTGAGAGATGCTCCCCTCCTTTTCTGTTAAAGGATATGTTTATTCATCAGTCTGTCTTAATACAATGCCCACATTTCATAAAAAAAACACTATCAGAGTTATCAGTCATGTTATTATTTGTGTCTCCACTGAGAACTCCTGAATCCACAGTCTGTGAAGTTTTACCACTACACCTGATCCATGAAAAGCATTGATTGAATTTCAAGAGAATAATAACAATTAAGGATAATGATATTAAGCAATGCACATATAACAAACTATGAACAAAAAAAGAAAGAGAAGCAAAATACCTGATGATCTGGACATTATTCTTCTTGTGAGAGGTGAATAGACCTTTCATCTGGCTCTCCATCTCTTAAAGTGTGTATGTGCTAGAATTATTTTTTAACTCCGACCCTTTGAGGAGAGAAGAAATGATCACAGGCCGATCACATCCACAGGTGAGTATGTGAGTATTGTATTGGGACAGACCTTTTAAACATGCAGTGAAAATGACTCCTATAATAACGTATTTCAAGTTTACAAATAAGGCTAGTTGTCAGAATGAAATTTAGAGTGGTGTTTAGATAGTCCTGATTCTGTTGCCCTGGTAGTGATTTTATGAATGGAAAGAAATCCTCACTAAATTATAGTTGTACACCACCGCCCCTACTCGGCATTTAATATAAAAATAGTTGTAGAAATTTAAACCTGATTTCACCCTTTTGTTTCTTGTTCTATTTTTAACATTGTTACCTTTCTCTGTCGCAGAAGGTTGTGTTCTGTTGCTGTTTGACCTGGTGTGTCTTATTTCTACTTCGCCTTTTCTTTTCTTTTTTTTTATCTGTAATGATTTCAAGCGTCATGCTGTTAAGGCCATCTGAAAGCTCATGTGTAGGTTAGTTGTCTGGCATCGAACATGTTTTTTTTTTGTCTCCCTCTGCTTAATCAGAGCACACGTGTGTAAAGTGTGCAGGAGTTCAAAGCCAACACATCGGGATACAACTCCCCCTTACTCTTTTTTGTATCAGTGAAAACATGTTGAGCTGAACTTTGACCTTTTTGCTGACCGTAATAAAATGTGATTCAACTGAAGTCATGAAGTTTGAAAACTGTTTGAAGATACTGGTTAAGCCAGCACTGCACTATTTACACACTGGATGTCTTAAATGGGATTAACAGGAAGTTGTTTGAATTGAATGGGGAAAAGTCTTAAACACTTGGTAATTACATTTCTTAAGATGTTGGTGTTGGTTAAATAAATACTGCAGTGTTTCCTCGACCTTATCTCTGCCCTGGTCTTGCCTTGTTGTGGGTGAATGATGTTTCCATATTTTCTGTTTTTCTGCATGATTCCCCCCCCACCCAACAACCCTCCAACGCTCCCAACCCTCCGCCTCAGTATCAATGACAGGATTTTCTTTATTCACCTACAAGAGTGAAATACTTTGTGGTACATTTTTTTAATTTATTGAATCAGTTTTGTTTTGTTTGTGCACTGAAATTAACTCTCCACCGGTCTGAACTCTGTTTCATCTTATCCACAACACTTGATCTTTGCAATGAAAATGATATCAGTTGTGATTTCAAAAAATAAAGTCAAATAATAAAAAAAAAAACCAGAGTGAATGTGTTGTTTACTGACATGTTTTATTTTAAGGGAAAAAAGTGAAATGATAACATTGGCTGAATGGTATTAAAATCGCATAACAAAAGAGCAAGAATTCGTCTTTATCCAAAGGGTCAGATTCAGTTTGACAAAAAAAGGGTCAATTTGTATGAATTACAGCACATATCAATGGTCTTTAATCACATATCATTAAAATACACTTTGACTTAACTAGAGTTTTAGTTACCGATTCTTCCAAGAAAGTCATAAAAATTCCCAAATTCTCCCTTCCCTTTTTCTAATTTTTGATCTACTAATGAACAATAAAAATAATACTAATAAATTACAGTGCAATTCATGAGAAATACCTGCAGAGCTTTTTTGCTCTCCTTCACTACCAGCTTTCCTCGTCATCGTCACCAGCTCCCACAAACACTTGGCTCATAATTGGGGTGGACAGTTCGGCACAATCAAACCATACGCTAACATCCTGTGTGTCATGACGGAGCGACGCCCAAGACCTAGTTTCGATAGACAACTCACATGTTCCAAAACCTCCTCTGGAGTGAGGAGTAAGCTGCTGACTTATCACTTATCACCTCTCCCTCATCTTGTTTTCTTTTGTTTATGTAAGCAAACAGAGTCAGAGACCATATTCATATCAGATCCTTTTTTTTTTGCAACATACAACCCAAGTGCACTACACTTTGCAAAGTTTGCAGTTCTCTGCTCAGTTTAAAAACACTGCTTTCTCTAATCATCTCCTTATTGTGTCTGTGTTGATAGTTATGTATGAAAATCCCTTGCAGCCTGGCGATATGAACCAGGAAGCGAAAGGGTCAGGGTTGAGACAATGACTATATTATGCTCTACACACAAATACACAACACAGCTTAATTATTTTTGATTTATCACTCTGTCCTGATCAAGTGTATCCAATCAGGAAGTGATGAACCTATTGATGCTCTGCATTACTGCCTGGTCTTCTTCTCATCACTCTCTGATCTCCTGTGTGCTCATTTCGTCCTATGCAAATGACGAGGTTAGAGCCTGGATATCAAATATCAGCAACTTCTATGCCAGGTGAGTTGTCTGACTGAACTAAGCCTCATGAGCCGCGCATTTATCTAAAACTTTATTCAAAGATGACAAAGACTGTGGGCCAATGTGGTATAAATAGGAATCAGCCAAATTGATCCAAAAGCAAAATATTCTTTAATCGATTAATTTAATATAAATACACATTTCTTTTTAATTTATAGAATGAAGCAGTCTCCTGTGAACACCTGCTTGTAGCAGCAGGTAGTTCATGAAAGTAAATAAAGACAAAGTAATCACGCAGCATATTGAAGATTTAAACATTGCCATAAAAAGCTTTTTGATTGACCACATTTCCCAAAATAACAATAGACACTGGTTTAAAAAGTTCAGAAATGTGTTATTGTTTGATATTTCTTTGTCAAATCGCCGCTGGCTGTAAAAGTGGCTCTTCCGCACATCACACCACAGGACAGATTGTAGTATGACAAAGTGGGAGGGATTGAAAGGTGCTTGTTTTGCATACAGTACCTTACCAGACTTCAGGGAGAAGTCCCACCTAATTCAGATCACAGGTCTTTGTGGGTTTACTGCACACTTCACTCCCCTGTCACCTGTCATCAACAAATAAAAGCAAACTATGGATGCTTTCTCACAGTTGAGTTTGCAGAACATGTCCTGCTATAACACCATGCTAGTAAAACCTGTAAGCCATGGGGCTCTGATATATTACACAAGGTAACACGTCTGATAAAGCATGTTATTACAGTACAGATGTCAAGGACTACAGTAAAACGAAGTGTCTTATCAAATGAGCCAGCACTTAAATTCAAAGGAAGAGATCGGAGACTAAATCCAGATTGTAATGAACACCACGACTCTCCCTGGTCCCTGGAAACATCTGTTCTGAGCAGACAGTCACCGACTCATCACACACAGCAGAAAAACAACACAACTGGGAAACCAACAGTGCTCTCAGAGGAAAACAAAAAACAAAAACAGCAGCAATTCCAAAAAACAAGAAACAAATCAACAATAATAACCTGAACTACATCAATAAAATATGTTAATGTAAAATTAAAAAAAATGTTTGTACTCCCCCCCCCCCCCAAGTGCAGACGAGGGGATAGTGGAAGACACAACTAAAACAAAATGCTTTTTCTGCGGACTGATGACATCTGCGGCCTGCTCCAGCAGCACAAGCATGCTGTTCATCGAAACAAGAGCTTGAATTTGATCGAGAAGGTGGAAAGAATAGAAACGTCCCTTATTTTCTACAGCGGCAGCAGCTGTTTCCACTGACACACAAACACACAGGAAACCAGTGAAACCACTTGAATTAAATAGATCCCTATTCACGGTAGTGATTGATTGATTGTGTTCAAATAATACAAGCTTTGTGAGACTAAAAATAGACCCACATGTAATTTCTTCACGTCTTGAAGTGTTTCTTGAGATAGATCTTAAATACAGACAAAAAAAAAGCCATATAAGGGTAGAGCACACACTGGTTTGTATGTGTTTGGCAGAAAAAAAAATCTTTGTGTGTTCAGTGGCCACCGCTGCTGCTAAACAGAAAAGATCACTTTTTGGACAAGTTTTAGACGTAAATAAAGACATTATGATTACATACGAGAGGATTTTTTTCTTCAATGTTTGTAAGACAATTTCATAGCATATTTCCAAAATCATTCGATATCATGCATTCCTGAATACCATAATGTGTGCATACATAATGTTTTTATCATACGGATTTTTCATCTTTACACAAGTTCTGGGCTATTGTTCCAATTTCCTGTGAACCAGATAGCCACCACCACCCACGACCTGGTTAAGAATGTCATTTAGATCCTTATTGTTTTAACAAATCAAATCATGATGATGACGCTGAAACCCAGTCAATCAATTCTAGCTATATGCTGTCATTAAACCAGCAATCAGCTTGTATGCCTTCATGTCAGTGCAGCAACAGATGTTTGCGACACAGAGGAAAGACTAAACACAGAAAAAAAAAAAAAGAAGATTTGTCTATACAAGTCAAAATGTCTGACGTCAGTTAATCGTAAGAAGAACAGGTAAAAAGATAAAAAGAATTCAAAGTGAGAGGTGAAATGTTGTGAAACTAAGGAGTTTAAAAGCTTCGGCTACAGCCATTCTCTCCGCGCACGCACATGTACCTACACACACCACTAATGGACGCAGAGAGAGGGCAGAGCTGTGTGGGCGCCACCACTGACTTGTGCAATGATATGGAAATCAATACATGTGGTGAAACAGCATCAGACAACACCAGGCAGTCTCTCCTGCATCACTGTCGCCATGAGAGGGAAAACTAAGAACAAAGCTTTGTATCCCGTGTGACTCATGTTTTTTTTTTTTTTTCTCTTCATGTCTGGAGTCAGAGGGGATGGACGGAGTTTTTAATGCAGATAAAGGAGTAAAAAAAAAACATTTCACTGACGGCGAACACACCCTTCAAAATCAACATATTGCTTCTTCACCAGGTACCTAAAGGTTACAGTCGGTCTAACAGTCTACAGAACCACTACACGCCTGAACCTTTTTTCTTATCCGGGTGCTGCAGAGTGCTGCTGTTCAGGGTGACAGTGACGATTACTCCACCAATTAACTACTGTACCTGACAATCACAGTCCAGCTCTCACTCAAACGGGTTTGTTTCTACTGAGTCTATCAAATGTAAAGTTAGCGACAATAAGACAAAAAGTCACCTGAAAAAAACATTCACAGTGCTCTAATAAAAAAATTTAAAAAACTGAAATAAAATATCAGTGATGAAATGAAATGTCATAAACAAATAAAAGAGTAAATATGTATCGCAGCCTAACTTGTTTTTTTTCTCATTTCTTGTCTACTGGTGACACTCTTCCCTTCAGCCACCCTTGAGGCACAAGCAGTCGAGGAGGGCGTCTTGTCTTGCTTTGTACTTGCATCCCCGTGCCAGGTGGTGGAGACAAAGAGCCTGTTATAGATGCTTCTCCTTGGTGATCCCATTCTGCACGTGTTTCCTGTGAGAGACAGACAGAGAGAGAGAGAGAAAGACAGACAGACAGAGAGAGAGAGAAAGAGAGAGAGTGGACATCATTGGTTCAGGCAGCTGAGAGCGAAGGAGTCTCGGACAGGAAGAGGAGAGAATAAGCTTGTCAGGTGAGGTGATCAGCAGATGTGAGGCTTTAGCAGGCAGAGGGGATATCTGCAGGGTTCAAGGCCAGGCAGATAAGGTGAGCCACATAATCACATCTCCATATGGTCTCAGGCTCTTTGATCCTATCTAGCTGTGAGGGCCGCTGCTTACACAAGCTCAGGGGGGAGATCTCCTCCAATGTGCATCAACCCCTTGTTTCGGGGGGGGGGGGGGGGAGAGAGAGGGTGCCTGCCCCTGCTTCAGCTACCTAATCCATGGATTTGAATCCAAAAACACAGGGTAGAAGCGCTCTGTTTTTGTTTTTTTGTCAGGAGAAATTAAAAGAAGTTTGTACTTTCAGGGTCTTCATTGATGGTGGTCAAAGGCTGCAATGATAATCAGCATCAGGTGATAGAGGGAAATCTGACAGAGAGGGGACTAAAGGCAGCTCCTCAGATAAAGACTGATGAAGCCATGACCTCCGATAAAGACAACACAAACTGATATACTTCAGTTTTAGTCAACTTAGCCTTTTTTCTTCAAAGCTCGATATCACAGAGCGCTGATAACTCACTTACACATTCAGAGAGACCCCTGTTACACAACACATTCGATTTTTGAACCATCATAATATTGACTGTTAGGACAGATTAGTTAAGGGACACTGGCCTGATCGTCAAGAGTACAATACCTGAAAACAAATGAACAAATTGTCCTTTTTGCTCAACCAAACTAAAGTGACATTGAAAAAGAGAACGAAACATATATTTAATTCAGTGATAAAGAAAAGTGCTATGTGTGCATTTTCGGAAAATAAATAGGCTAAATAAATTTAGTATATGCATCTGTGCTCATGGTTTTAGCAGCACTGATAAAAAAAACTCCAGATTATTACCATAAAAAGTGAGCCGTCTTACTACAAAGAAAGAACAGATAAAAATACTTCAGCGTGTTCTTCACTTTTTCAGAAAGTGTTTTTTGTATTGAGCTCATTTGAATTTATGGAAGGATTTTGTTTACTAGTGGTAGATACACCACTAATAAAGTTATTAGAACACTCTTAGCTAAGCGAGATGCTAACACTATTCCCATAAGCCTCAGCTGAACTGTTTCAGCACTGATTATCAAGTAAAAGCATGCTAACACACTTTACCATGACGGTGAACATGTAACAACCACACTGTAACTAGTTAGCATTTGGCTGATAAAGACGTTACATTGAACAGTCTCTCAGATCAGCTAGAAAGGCTGCAGCTTAAAGATAGAAAAATATGTCTGCCTCAAACATTTTCAATGTAACATTAATTGAGTTAATTTCATAGTTTTAGGAGTAAAGCTCAGTCCTCAGCCTGGCAGCATTGTGTTGCCTTTACAATAAGAATTTAACACTTAAAAACTGTTACATTGCAACAGGCTTACTCAATGATTTATGAATGTGGCGACTACAAATAGCACCTTAAACTGCTGGTCTGGTCTCCTGCCAAACCTTCTCCAAGTAAAAACAAACTCAACATTTGTAGTGAAAATCTGCCAGCAGTTGGCTGCTGATATTTTCCCACCCTGTGCTGAGGTCTCTCTATCATATTAAACACGTTTCGGTGAAGCTTACCCCTGGGCAGAGATGTGATGTCCAGCATCATCATCATTGGATTCTGCCTCGTGCGCTCTGAGCAGTCCCGCTGCCACCCTGCTGCCGTCCTCATCCTCGTACTCCCTGACGTCGTTCACCTCTTTCATCTTTAACACCTTCACCACAAAGACCACGATAAACTAGACAGAACAGGGAGAGAAGAGAGAGAGATCAGTGGCCTATACCAAGAAACAAGTTTAACATACCCAAAGCGGGAATTACGCTTCATTCTAAAACTTCTAAACAGAACTACAAGGCTCTGGTGCTTTTTTTCAGTCTCTGTTGAAGGATGATATCAGTGATTATATTAATTAATATATCTGTAAAATCAGAGAAGACAAAGTGGTCTCCCTCCTTGCTTCCCTCTCACGATCAGCTGATGATCAAGAGGGCGGGGCTTTTCACAGGATGATCCCAAACATTACTACTTCCAGAGCAGGTTAAGTGTTCAGCATACGTTACCATGGTGATCTTAGCCGGTAAGAAGTGGACCACCTACGTAGTACTAAAAATCCCAAATGAACCCTGAAGCTACCCAGATAACTGGAAATTCTGCTTAGTAGATGATGACAAGTTTTCATAAAGGCAAACCACAAAGCCAGCTTCTCTGATTTGATGAAAACAAGCAGTGTTTCCTCACCAAGAACCAGTAGATGTTCATGAGTAGCAGAGCCAGAAGAAGAGCGTTGAAGAAGAAGTAGAAGGGTATGCTGGGGACAGACTGGAGGCTGGATACACATGTGGCGTACAGCACTTTGAGAGGGAACCAGTAGAGACGGAACCAAAACCTGAAAGTGATGGAGACCAAAATCAACTGACACTAAAAATGCCATTCATGTTTTTTTTTTTTTTTTGTTTTCAGTGTGCTTGTGAGTCAGCTAGAAACATGAAGATAATATGTAGCTACCATAGCTACACAACACTTAACTTACCATAGCTACACAAAACTTAACTTGTAAGGGAAACATACGGGACATTTGAGTGTGTTTGTGAGCCTCACCAAGTGATGCTGAAGCTGACAGAGCCCATGTTGGACAGCACGTCGTTGAGCAGGTAATATCCTCCCTGCCTGGACTTTAAGTAGACGTTTAGCTTGGTGAACTCCAGCTGGATGTCATTGATGTCGTGCAGGAACAACACCAGAATCCCAACGTTGTGGTATCTGAAGGGCAGGGAGTACAAACAGTATGTCTTTATAAATACTTTGCACTGAATGAGGCATCTGTCAAAGGAATGTTTGTGCATCTTTAAGAATTAAACTAACCTTCTAAAACATGTAAAGCTTCAAATATTAAAATGATTTTGTCTTCCGATACAGTAAGCAAAGAAAAAGAGAAGACGTGATGCAGTTTATTTTGAAGGCGTTTTTCTGTCTCAGCATTCTTTCATTCAGATTTTTTTTTTTTACTTTTCTAAAGAAACCCCCCCGCAGTTTACACTAAACTCTTATTTTGAAAGCCAATTTTGACATTAACGTGCCAGAATTATTGAGATATAGAAAAACTACAAAACATATACTTTGAAAAGCCATGAATGCAAAATAACCTTCATTTAATAGCAATAAAACGCAAAAAAAACATTAATTCATTTAATTCATCATCATGCAGGAAATACATGTCTTGAAAGTCCTCTCTGTACTTTATATAGCACCACTCTGCCTGTCGTGCGATTCGCTCTTCCACTTCACGGTTTAATTCAGCAAAGTGAGCGATACGCAGCAAGCTTAAGGCTTCCAAAGGCTCAAATTGTTTTGTTTTTTTCCCACATTGGAAAAAAAACAACTCAGCAGACGGCAAATATTGCTCTGAAACTATAGAATAAAAAAGTATTCCGTGACTGATATGCAGCTGATATGCATGTTTCAACAGTGGAGGCCAAACCAGGCTGTTGTATTATTCACGTTTATATTGAAGTTCTCTTGACAAAACGTCTTTACAGAACAATGCTTCAGCTATGCAGTGGTGAGGGGTGTGTGTGTTTAAAGAATATGTAGAGAATCAGCCCTACATTATCCTATTCATAGAAGGTGAGGACATACCTGCAGTAGGTTAGTTTATATATTTATATTAATTGTGCGTGTTCACAAACTCCTTCAGTGTGATCACCTTCCTTCCCTTCAGTTCTCCAAACACACACAAACACACAGCTGTTCCATCTAATTACAGCGGTTTGATGCTCTTTGTCTCTTTCCGTTTCTATGTTGTATATTTTAAACACTGATTACCCAAAGAGCCAACTCAAGGCTAGAGCTAGACAATAGCAATAGCTTTGAACTCTCAGTGCAGCGCATTGGTGTCTTGTTTTTTATATAGAAACTACGTTCAAATGCATCGTCACTATTTGCCTGATTTGCTATTTTGACAGTAGCCTATTCATCATTTTGTAAAGACGTCCCATTATCCCCACTCGCGTTTGAAAAAGGTGATCCCATGGAGGTTTGTATTTAGCTTAGCGTAACACACAATCCAAAACGAAGAGTGCAGAGAAACATGGACAGCACTATTTAAGAAACGACACATTGATCGAGATACACATAAAAAAGGGGTCAAAAACACCAACCAATGTAGCAAATGTATGTTTTAGATTTATTGGGGTGCCCATAACACATGATGCAGGATTTGCTGACTTTCAAAGTGTGTGAACTGACTACAATGACCAGTCTGCTTTTTGTGTTCTGGTAAAACAACTTAAATTAAATGAAAGACATTTTAAAATCAAGTCCTGACGACAGAATATCTGCCCAATCCAGAGCCTAAAGGGTTAAAGACAGATCCTTTTTAACTGTCATGCACAAAATGAAACTCCGTATGAAATACCTGAAGGCGTAGGAGAAACTGATGAGTGCCAGGGTGATGATGTGGTGCACCACCATGACAGCGGAGTCCTTCCTCCATGCGTCCATGTACACTGTTGCGTAGATGGAGTGGCCGTAGAAGCTGCCTTGGATCAGGTAGGCTATGGCAATGTCTGTAGGCACTGACATACCACTCTTCCAGTCTGAACAGGCAGAGGCAGAACATGAGGAGAGGTTAGTGACTGATACATGCTGAGAGCGCATTAAGGATTTCAGCTTTTTATTTTAACATCAAGCAACACGCTTTACTCAGCTTAAATCATGAACGAGGGAGATAAATGATTCCAAAAAGAAATGCAGTTGATTCCACACTATGTGACGGGCTTGTTTGTTTAGCTTGTGGTCTACATCAGAGCGCGTATCTCGTCTTCTTCATGGAAAAACTGTTGTGGGTGCTTATTGATCATTCATTTATCACCATTAATTTACTTCACCATAATATGATCTTCATAAAGGATGCTTGAATAGATCTGAACACAGATTATACAATGTATAATCGGCCGCTATGTAATATTGTGTCCTTAAGCGAAATACTCTTTGTGGTGCAGAGCTGTACACCTTGATAGCTTTATCAAGGTGTACAGATCCCCTTAAAGCAAACCAAACTCATGATCATAAAAAAGCCACGGTCAAATAATTATCAGAATTATCCATAAATATGTCAGAACTGTTGCCAGTGTATCAGCTAATAACTCTGAAAGAAAATAGAGAAATCATGTTTTGTTTTTCTTGCTCATTTAACATTTTTGTTCAGATAATCTGTGTTCTCAGTGGAAAGTAGGGATCTCAGGAGACATTTAAAAATAAACTTTTTTAGGTTCATTCACTTAAAAAATAGAAACACTGATCTTTAATTTAGAGAAACTTCAAATTAATTGAAAGGCAGACAGCTAGCGTCCAGCCCAGGGCAAAGTAATTATGATTTTGTCTCGTCTGAATGATGAAGATGTTTAAACAGCAGGTTCATTAGTATTATAAAACCATATAGATTTAAATACAGGACAACAGGTATCCCCATATGCTGCACTACAGTGACTTCCAGTGGGGTAGGGGGAACACCAGATGTATAGGGTCAGCTGGGTTGGTAGGATGGAGAGGGGGCATGACGGATCAGGTTTAACCTCAAGAGAATTTAAAAGTACCACCATGAAAAAACAGACTAAATGTATGTTGAGGCAGCTCGGCTGGCTCATGTCTCAGAATCCTATCAGATGTTCGACGGAAACTTTCTCCACCAATGTTTGAGTTCGGTTGGTCTCTAGCAGGATGAGGTTACAGAGGCCTTGTGTAATGTTTATTGATTGGACCTTCCGTCATTAAACATTGAGAACAGGGCTTCTAGATGGATCACAACAGAAGAGCTGCCAAGAGAGAGGCATGGGAACTGGAGAGTTTATTCTCTCTGAGAGAATAAAGCTCTTTTTGTCCGGTTCTTCCTTCAGAATACAAAAACTCGTCCCCTCCCCACTCCTTCCATTTTTTTTAAAACTTTTACCCTCTCTTTTAAACTTCCCATCCTTCTTTCTTTTTCTCTCTACCTCTTTAATAGTAGAGCCACATTACACTGCCTCAACACACATTTCAGGCTGACAGATATTAGAGGTGATGCAGCTCTTAAAGATGAACCTGGCACTGTCAACCAGCTTTTGCTACTGCCACTCAGCGATGGAGTTTGACTTGAGACCTGATACCTCCTTGTCTAATGGAAGAGACAGAGAGACTACGAAAGACATCCTTGAATTATAAGTGGAAGGCCCATTACATATCCATTTCAACATTGGCAACATTATTCCTTCATTACTCACAATTCTATCACTGATTAAGTGATGCAGTGAACAATTTGTGTCACTTAGCGTTTCCATGTGGGAGCCGTACGTAATGTACAAAGACAGAAAGTAATGGGAAACCATGAATTTATTGAGTAAATCTGACGCTGAGATGATTTG
This sequence comes from Labrus bergylta, assembly GCF_963930695.1. Lineage (NCBI taxonomy): Eukaryota > Metazoa > Chordata > Actinopteri > Labriformes > Labridae > Labrus > Labrus bergylta. Next base: position 21,563,327 of record NC_089200.1, read on the forward strand.
ATTTGATTGTTTCAGTAGGTTTTGTTGATTGGATATGATTTGTGAAAGACAACAATAACTTTTTTATGAAGAAAAGGGCTTGTTTTATACGTTTTCTTCTTCGTGCTCCTGTTTGTTCATGAGCACTGTAAAAGCATTTTGAGAAAATATTGTATGATGCACTGTATGTTGTGCTGGAATCATTCACTGAAATTAGCAAATAAATCAAATGTGAATGAATGACATTCCCTGAAAACTAAGGTCAGTAGGTTTTATCAGGTTAACTGAATCATTTAGGGAACTTGATTTGGTTTAGCTTGCTGACATTAGCTAGATTGCTAGCATGGTAAAATACTGTGCTGAGTGGATATCAACGTTTTTCAGACTGGTGGCTGATTTGGTTGGTAAATGTTCTAACTCGCCAGTTGAAAATTACTTACAGCCAACAGAATGAAGCTACCCCGGCTTGTTGACAAATGTGGCTCCTGTAGCATTCTTTACCAGATGAGCAAAGTAGGGGCAAGAGGAAAAGTAACAAGAACAAACACAAGACTTGTTGAACTTTACAAGACCATGGGTGCGTTCGAATTGTCCCTCCCATCTCCTTTCACTATCCACTTTACCTTAACCCCGCGAAAACGTCATGAGGTCAAGGAAAGATGATAGGAGAATTCATAAAGGACTTAGGGAAAGACCATCTCGTTGCTCTGACAATCCGACCACATTTTCCACTAGAAGACGTCATGAAATGCGACGGGCCGGTGGAGGTTAATGACGTGGGTCTGCCGTGTTGAAACTACAATGTTCAGAAAATGGACTACAAAAAACGCATCTAAAAAACTTTCCCCTGTGCCTTCTTACCAGTGAAATAATCCTAATTACCACAAGGTTGGTATTGAAATAAAAGAAATATAGAATACCAGGCTACAAGTAAGAAAAGTGAAACCATCAGCTTCCTGTCCAATCAGAAATCAACATCAACATAAATATGATTGTATGAAATTAATTGTTACATTTATATAAGATATAGCCTACACATAATGTTTTAAGCATACAAATGTACAACTGCACAGCATTCTTAAGTGAATGAAATACGTTGAATAAAACATCATCTGTGTCACTTTACGATCATCGTTAATGTTTGTGAACGGTCGGATGCGCGACTCGCTTTAAATGTTGTGGCCGCAAGGAATTGTGGGGCGTCATATCTCATCTCCTTTCGTAAAGGATGGTCCAGTGTATCCTAAGCTAAAGGAGGTTATAAAGGAAGCATTGACCCACCTTTCCTTAGCTTTTAGAGAATTCAAACGGCTCTTATCATGGCTGCCTCTGAAATGCTTCCGGGGTTAAGGTAAAGTGGATAGTGAAAGGAGATAGGAGGGACAATTCGAACGCACCCCATGTCTGCTTTAAAAACAGGGATCTTTTCTTGTGTGGACTGTACCCACCTAAGGGATCTTTCCCATTTGTCACAGGAAAATTAAATGCATGTTTATGGTTTGCAGGATGGGTTGGGATGTCAATAATGCGGCTTTCCCTCGCAAGATTCCCCCTGCGCATGTGTTGCCTCCAAATGATCTAATCAGATAAATATGTCAGCACCCATCGCACCTAGCCCCTCTAGCACCTACCTCGGGGCTAGGTATGAAATTGGTCCAGTTATGGTACAATTAAACTGTTTTTAAAGTCAGAATTTAACTGGTATTAAACATATTTAAACAATTCACATGAATTTAAAGGAGCAAATACACATTTTATAGAACATATTAAATGCTGGAAAATGATTTTGAAATGTAAAGGAGTAGACACAGTGTTGTGTATCTTACTGTAGAAAACAGAGGGTGGGTCGTGGAAAAAGGAGTAGGAGGTAAAGAAGAGCAGGTAGGTGCTATATGACCACGACATGGTGTAGAAGACCAGCTTCCATGCGCTCTCGGGCATCTTGGCAGCATCTTTGGGCAGCAAACTCCACCACTGTGCTAGAGGCTGTAAGAACAGAGCAAAGGGGAAAAAAATCAGACAGAGGAGAGGAAGTCACAGTTAGAATTAAGGTCGCAGTTTTCTTCAGACATTCGGCTGGGTATACTGGTCGTAGGCCTTTGGACACAAGACCTGATTAATTCAGAGGGTGTTGTTTTACACTGAGCTCTCAGTTCAGTCTGTGTGGTGAAGCAAACAATTCTGTTAATGCACTGTTGTGGCTACGACAGTGAGATTAAATATTTGGTCACTGTGTCAATTAAATGAATTAGGGTTTATGGTGTCCATTATGTGAATGATGGATTAGAAAAGCAGTCTTTCATTGTGTAGATTTTTTTTAAACAGACGATAAATCAAAACACACGCTCACCCTCAGTATCTTATATGGGTGCAGAATCCTCAACCAAAAAATGATTGAGAGTATTTCAGGGCAGCACACCAAACTTTTAAATATCCACTTGCTTGTGGAAATAAAAAAAGTGGATATTTAAACCGCATCTTATGACAGGAAAAATGAGCTGGGACCTTTTACCAAAGGAAAGTTTATTTCTTTATGGATGGAAAGAAAGCTGATAAAAGTTACCTTTTTCACATACTAATAAAGAGGATGACATTACTCAGATTCACAATGAGTTAAAACTAAATAAAAAGTCATTTTTTATCATACAAACTCCCTTTACGATCAACATCGACAACTGAATTGAAGGACGTAGCCTGTAAGCTAGTTAGCAGCATTTGAGCTAAGCCAGCACACTGCCTCTAAAGTCCACCGCAAAAGTTGAGATTTCTTAACGCACCCACGGCACATTACGGGCCGAAATATTACGAAGGGGAGGACTTTAGCGAGCACGTCTGATATCTCGGAAATTCCCATAGTAATGAACTTGCCTCCATTGACATACACAGGTGGAAACGACGCAAAAGGCACGGTGTAAACAAAACAACACAGAATAATACACCCCAAATGACCTTGTAAAACATGTAATGTTAAACCAAAGGTTGTTTTATTTGGAAGGATTGGAAGAATGACGATATATTTTATGCTAAAAGGGAAAATAGTTATTAACATCAGTGCAATCATTCAGTAGTTTTATATCGAGATCTTAATAGAAAGTGTCAGATGTTGTCTGTTGTTCTGCTCCCAGAACTGTTGACACTGACAGGAATTTTTTACTCCCTTCCTGTTTGTGCGTTCCCGACATCCGTGTGTAATAACCCACAGTGCACTACATGCATGTGACTGTCTGAACTCAGAAATGTGTCTTCTGCTTATGGTTTGCTTTGCAAGCAGAAATAGAGGAAGTCAGAGAAAAAGGGCCCCAATGCCCTGATGTTGCCTGATAACAGGCTATGTTATCTTCCTCCTTTTCCTACCGACTCCTCACGGCCGCTTTCTCTCTTCAAATCAAATGAACAAGGAAATGTACACACACACACACACACACACACACACAAGAAGAAAGAAAGAAAATAGAAGTAAAGAAAGATTTTTTAAAAGGGTAAGACGGGAACGTCAGCTGGGCAATGAGACAGGTAGGTGTTCGGTTTGTTATTTCAGTGCCAAGATAGGAAACCAAACCCAGCTCACTGCCTAATAAACAAAATGCCCCACACACACACACACACACACACACAAACACACACACACACACACACACACACACACACACACACACACACACACACACACACACACACACACACACACACACACACACACACACACACACACACACACACACACACACACACACACACACACACACACACACACACACACACACACACACACACACACACACACACACACACACACACACACACACACACACACACACCACTGAAAGGCAATGAAATGTAACAGGAGGCAGGACAGTGAAAGTTGCCAGTGTCTAGTGACACAGTACGTCTCAGTCAGTTGTTACCAAGCAGATCCTCTGCAGGATGTGATCTGAGACGGCTCATTGACGGATTTCATGACAAATTAATGGAGGTAAAAGAAAACCATGCTGTCTTACATGCAAATAAAACACACACACATATATACAACTCTATAGGTCTTTATCCATTTCTTTTCTCGTTGTCTTCTTCCTTGTTCTCGTCTCTTCCGTGTGTGGTTTTGTAGGTCTTGTAGGTTCCGTGAGTCACAAATGAGTCAAACGGGACAAGGAAGGAAGCTGACAGAGAAACGCTGAGAAAATGTAACAGACGCAGACTTCGTGGGCCTCAGATGTGAAAAAGATGGCATCAGACGGGAGGAGGCACATGATCCCAGCAGAGGCAGTTGATTGGCAGAGACGGAGGCGATATGTGGTGTGTGTTCAGCAAGTCATGACCAGAGCACAGTGGAGCGCAGGACACTCAACACATTCTTTTAAGTCTCAGTCTCAGTACATCTGTATCAGCCCACCCATCCTCTGCCTCCCCCCTTTTCAACCCCACGTAATTTCTCACCCTTCTCAGCTTCCTCGTTCTTTCTCTCCCCACCCCTACGTCTCCCCCCTGCCTGCGACATTTATTTATAGAAGCCAGCTGTCAGTACAACGCATACCCCCCGAGTCTTCCACCACATCACCCCCTCTCTGATAAACAAAAAATATAAGCCTACACACAATTGTGCATACTCACAAGGCTGATACATGCTAGTGGCAGACACATGTAACTGCAAACACCAGCTGTGCCTCTGCAGTTCATGTCTGACTTGTTCATCACCATTTTGGCTTCCTCACTTCTGGCACCTCTGCCTCTCTGAATATGTAACGACATATGTGCTGTTTTCTTTCATTTAATCTGTGTCATCTTAAATTCATGGCACTGAAGGTACACTGATGCTCAGTGACACTGTTGGGTTATCAGAATCAGCTTTATTGCCAAGGTATGTGTACGCATAACAGGATTCTTTACTCCAGTTTAACATCAGAGTATCAGTGGAAGTGGAAGAGTATTAGCTCCATTTTACAGACATAATAGTAATGTTGATTTTTTTTTAGTTTGGAGGTGAGAGTTTACAATGTATTTGTATTGGATCTGTAACAGAGCAACATAATTATTTGGAAGCCTTTAACCATGTTGGCTACAAGATAGTTTTTACTCTCTTTTATATTGAACTAAGTAAGGAAAATCACTGGTTTCTACACCTAGAAATTGAATTCAAAAGCTGTGTTTAAAACACCTATAATAGGTGACAAACACTTTACAAAGGGAGTACAAACAGGGACCTCTACAATGTTAAATTATAACTGATGCTAAATGAGTACAGCACAAGTTGGAAGTAACCACTAAAGGTTGTTGCTACACTTTCATATGGTTACAACTATTATTAATGGCTTTTGAACAGGTGCCCAGGTGCAGGTCCTGATGCTGTAGATTTCTTGTACACACTTTGAGTTTGCATCATGCTAGCAATGAAGAAAAAAAAAAAAACAAGTTTGAAAAAAATGTCCTTATTCTGACGTAAACAGCGAAGCATTGTTTTGCCGTCCTATTGTGTTCCAATGGATCTGTTATTTAACGTGGGCTTGCCATTGTAATCGCAGAGCTTCTTCTGAAATATCACCCTGAATCACATTAGAATTAGCATTTTCCTGATTACACCAACTGCCACGTCCAGGCCCTGCAACACCTGATGTGACAGTAGTTCATCTGTGATCTGCTGCTGGCAGTTGCGTGACTATTTCTTGGTGTTTTTGCTTCTCATGAAAACCTGGACAGAAGTACACCCCCTTCACTTTATTCTGGTCCTGGGTTTAAAGTTTTCAAAACCAAACAGCTAGGACAAAATCTTTGTTTTATATGCAGATTGTAAGTGATTATATAACAGCCTACATTCTTGTTTCTGTGTGCCAGCCAGCCCACCATCACACTGTGTCCTATCCACCCACTCTATCTATCTACCCTTTACTTTTCTATGCCAGCCTACAAAGTGGGGGTATAGTGGGTCAAGGACACCGAGATAATCCACTCGTCCTCTGTCGCACAAATGACAGAGCCTTGAATTACACTCAGCTGGGACCTACGGCCGTTCAACAGCTCCCTTCTTCTCTTCCTCGCTCCCTGACAGACACACTCTCGCTGACTTCAGGGTATCACTGGATATTGTTTCACTGTCGGCTTCTTCTCGCTAAAGAAGGGAGACGAGCGGCCTTGAAAAATAAGAAGAAAAGGAAATTACAGAGGCAGTGTAAACGACTGATGACAATATGTGGTTCCCTTAGCAACCATGCAAGGACGCTGGCAAAACCCTATATCCCTGTTGTGGCTAAAAATGACCTCCATCTTCCTACCACTCTAGTCCTTCCTCATCCATCATTTCCTTTTTCCCCCTTCCTCATCTGCAGCTGCATCCCATCTATTTCTCTCCGTTACAACCCCCCCCCCCCCCCCCCCCTCCCTCCCTCCCTCCCAGCCTTGTGAGCGAGTAATGAGAGAGCCGAGCAGGTGAATTGACTCTGCTGGCCTGTTGCATAAGAAAGTTAACTCGGCCAGTGAGTCAGGATGACAGCTCATCTGTTCAGTAAGACGTGCAAATCCATTCAACCTTTTTCAATCATTCAGCTCTGTCCAACGTCTATCTCTCTCTTAATCAGACGTCACTCGCTCCCTCCTAGTAGTCTGTCACAGTTTCCTTCCGTTGTGTTTGCGTCTTTCTTCTTTAATGGGGACAAATTGGATTTACAACAGCTAATCAAATTGACGAGTGTTGGACTCCTCGTACATATCCAAGTATTTATAGCCTATTTATCAGGGATTATTTCATATAAAACATTGTTTGGGGATATTTTTCTAGACCTTTTCTGAAACTCTAGGTCGGTCTTAATGCCATTTTCCTCTCTAAATCAAAAATTGGATACATTAATCATCTACTCTTCCTCTCCTTAAACAGAGACTTAAGAATGGACAGCTGTCATTGGGGATAAAGCTCTAGCTTCAGTCGGCGGCAGACGGGCCCAGAATGCACTTTCGCTGCTGAACATTATACAATGTTGAGACTTTGATGTGATGGCTGTTTTGTAACGTGACATCATTGATGTGTTGAAAAATAAGGTTGGAATTGTTGTTAGCAAATGTTGCTTGCAGATTCTCTAAAGTGAGTCCGCCCTGGCTAAATACTTTTTGCCATTTACTGCTTTGAATCTTATTTTTTAACACATTAAACAGTTTAAGCCCAACTATGGACTGATTAAAGGTGAGTTATTTAGTAGCCTGTCAAACAGTAAATAGTGTTTCATTTCATTTGACTAATTCATCCAGACAATGCGTTTAAGGTTATCTAATTTCATTGGGAGCTATTTGTTTTTATTTCTGTCCACTATCCAATTGGACCCAGTATGGGATCTGTCCTGATGTGTTTTTGGATTTACATGGGGGCCAGTTTACGTTTAACTCACATCATTTTTCAAATTGATCATCAATTTAAATGATTTGAAATGTAATTCTGCATACTGTCTAAGAAGGTCATGTACACAGTAGTGTAGGTTTCACCAAACACAAATCAAAAAATACATCTAAATCAAAAGAAAAAAACAAGTGGACTTTAAGCCACATAAAGATGATTCAAAGTGTGGGAAACAGTTATGTTGTACACTACATTATCATCCTGGTAAACCCCCATCCTGTCTCTCTGCCTCCTGTTTTTCTGTACTGTGCACATACTAACTTGTAGGGATGTATACACATACTCGTACTGGACCGTTCTGTATGCTACATGCGTAACAAAACTACATCAATCCCAGTTCCCAAACAGACCACAAAGCGGGAACGCACCACAGACAGCATGCTAAGAATGTCATGGCGGTCACAACAAAAGAGCAGCAAGAGCACGGAGATCCCCAACTATCACTGAGTTTTCCTCTTTGGGAAGATTTCAGTTTCCTGGTGAAATACAGCAATGGACAAAGACAAGTTAACAAGATGAGAATAGTGTGCCGACGTTGTTCAGCGGCAATCGGATATGTTGCTGGCAAAACATCCAACTTATTAAAGCATTTGAAGATGCAAAACACAAACGTGAACCTCACTAACTAGTAAAAAAAAAAAAAAGACTACGCAGAACAAACACAGCTCCCCTTTTAGCTGGTGATTCTGAACAGATCAAAGGCAAAACAAATAGCAATGACGTTTAAAATGAAGTAGATTTACTTATATATTATATAAAAATAACTTGTTTGACTGTCATTGCTGCACTTAAGACAATGTGTAAAAGGGAAATTCCAACTTCTCCTAATAAAGGAAAAAGTAACGTGTTGCATTTGTTTCCCTTACTGTACTGAGTATGTACCTAACAGAGATTTTGGTGTAATGTAACACCCTTACTAACTTAGATAGTATGGCTCTCCAGTCCATGAATGTTGGGTAATGGCAGCTTTATCAGTCATGAACCCCTCACACACACCTCCTGTCGATGTCCTCAGTGGAAGCATGCTGAGATGAGTCAGCTGTTAAATGGTATGTGCCTTGTTAAGAAGAGAAAAAAAACACAGATGACAAACACTGTGAGCGTGTCTGATCAATCAGCTCACTATGACTGAAAAGTAGTGTGTGACTTGGTGAAGATTATTTATTTATATATTCAGTGTTTCTATAAAGTAGCAGCACTTTCTTTTATAGGCCAGCTTTAATTCATCTGTATTGTATTTTATGGCCACAGATTTTTTTTTTTTTTTCTAAATACCGTAATTAAGCCTTTGAGTTCTCATCCCTTAAAATAAATACTGTGCTTTAAGTAGGCTTCTATTTTAGAAATAAAATGACTATACATATTTTTGGGTCAAACTTTGAGGTGAGGAAGCCTACTGGTAAATGGTAAATGGACTTGAGCTTATATAGCGCTTTTCTAGTCTTCCGACTACTCAAAGCGCTTTTACACCACTATCTATTCACTACTACTATCCTACTAACCACCGTTTAAAACAGATTCATTTTGCTCAGATGCTATTATACTGTATTATACTCAGTTTGACGTGGATGCACACTAAAATCTTCTGCAGGAGTTCATTTCTTAAGCTTAATGCAATAAACCCAGAGAAGCGTTTTTTTTATTCCAACACAAATAACGAGGTCATAACATGTACTGAATGTATTCAAGCACATCTGGATGAAGCTCACTTCACACAGCATGCAATGTTTTTCATGGGTCTTGCTTAACTTCTGATCCACCAGGAGATGTCACATCCACTCCAGATGGCCAGTTCACCAGAGCTGTAGAACTGATGCTCGACTGAGAGGATGACTGAATATTTGAACTGGATTTGATTAAACACATGACAACCAGAGGCACCCTCGTCCTTAAGCAAACTAATTTGCAACCAAGTACATGACTGAATGATCACTCACATTCTTGCATGAGAGAGAAAATGACCACAAAGTGTATGACTGACAGGCATGTAAAAACACCTTTTTTTTAAAAAAAAAAAAAAAAAAAAAAGACTGTATTATGTGCGCTCTGGCCCTGTCACCATTGCAGATTAGGCAAACGTTCATGCACCCTGCTTTGAAAAAAGACAAACATTTTGCTACTATTCAAATGTATTCAGTGCTTACATCATGAAAAACCTTTTAACACATTTTCTCCAGATGTCTTCAACACAATGACAGATTTGATAGCTAATAGAAGCTACTGCAGCTATCAAACTCACAACTTCCTCTGGTCCTAACGGCAAGTAGCCTGTTGAGTCCAAATTAAACATGCAACAGTTTCAGTTCCTCATATATAAATAGAAAATTTATATATATTTAAATGAGGGATGGTTATGAAGCCGTTCTGTCCTCTGTGTGGGAACATGAATGTGATATGTTTCAGAATGTGTTTGTGTATGAGTGAGAGAGGGAAAGACAGAGCAGGAGCAGGTCTAACCTATTAGTTGATCCTAGCGGAAACAATCACCTCCAACCTGCTTGTCAAACTAAACAATCTAATACACTTAAACAGCCTTTGTCTAAAACTTAAAGCCAACATCACTACTTTTAAAACATGTTTAAGCAGGACTTTGGGTATATCAGTCGGTTATCGCCCCTATAACCAACTGATATACCAACTGTGGCTCAGTGGTAGAGCTGGTCAAATCTCAACCGGAAGGTCGAGTGTTCAATCCTCAGCTCCTTCAGCCACATGTCTGATGTGTCCTTGGGCAAGACACTTCCAAGACAAATCCAAGTTGCTTCAGCTGCTGTCAGCGGTGTGTGAATGTGTTTGAATGGAAGTAGTTAATACTGATGACCACTTTAAAGAGCATCCTGTGGGGCGCGGGTGGCGCAGTTGTTAGTGTGCACGCCCCATGTGCGGAGGCTATGGTTCTCCAAGCGGGCGGCCCAGGTCTGAATCCGACCTATGGCTCCTTTCCCGCATGTCATCTCCAACTATCTCTCTCCCTGATTCCTGACTCTATCCACTGTCCTCTCTCCAAAAAAAATGATTGGGTAGGTGTGACCTGCGTTGTTAAAGTGCTTTTAGTAGTCAGAAGACTAGAAAAGCCCTATACCAGCTCATGTCCATTTACTATTTACTATGTATATAGCGTGTCCATGCTGTATCAATAATTACAGTCTTTATGAGTATTACACAATGACAGAACTGCGCTTTCAACTCACTTATTCTCTCCAGTGGCGCGCTTCATCTTTTATTATCCTAGAGTCTAAATGTTTTCATGCCAGTATTTTATTCCTCAATGGTTCTTCTTGTATTTAATACATTTACACACCAACACAGGATAGTATTTGTCCTTTCCACTGGTTCAAACCTTACTTTGCTACATTGCTGCATGTACTCCACACACAACAGAGATGATCTACAGTTAAAAAATCAAGCAAACTAAAGGCATGCAGCCAGATCTCTGTTGGATGCAGCTGTACATTGACTTCTATTTATTTTGCTGTGAGCAAGAAAGCTCAAGCTCGTGATGTGGGGTCATGTTATTTATATATTAAGTGTCTTGTGACTACACTAGAACATATTTTTTGACTTTGTTGTATGTATCTTTACAATCCTAGATGTGAAAACAATCCTACTTCTGTATTAGTTAAATGAACAGAAAAGAGAGTTTAAAAGGAAGAGATGAAATGATAGAGCCTCGATGAAGTGTTAAGATATTCACTCAAGCTGCTCCCTTCCCAAGCTGACAGCCAGTAGACATATGGCTGCCATTCATTATGCACTAACCGTGCGGTTTGGCAACACAGTTGAAAAGAGTGTGTACTGGTATAAAAGTGTGTGTGTGTGTTCAACAGGCCAATCTATGTATGCATCAACAGTCGACAGTTCATGAGCTCACCATAATTATCCACCCACAGAGAATCTAAAGCGAGGTCCAAACTCTCCAATACGCTCAAATCCATAGACAAACAATGATGACTGCAGAGATGTTAGAATGTGTTTTCTAACTTACCTTTATGTCCCCTCAGTTATTTTTTAGGGAATGAATGACTATAACTTATAAATTGTTAGTCATGCAGTCGTTCTTTGAATCCAAAGTGGCCACAATGATGTTGACTCATTGTTTTTGATAAATGTGCACACATGGGTTGAAAAGTGAAAGCATGCAGAGTGATGATACACTTCAAACTGCCCACGCGCTGCAAGTTTGTTCTAGTGTCTGATTTCATTATTATTTTATTTTTTTAAGCAGTCCCAAATTTCTGTCAAACTAATAATCAAATGGATTTGAATAATGATAGGGCGTCTGGATAGATGTAAAGCTATCATCCATGTACATGTATGCCACAGGAAGAAATAAGGCACACACACACACAGAGGGCTTTGGATCTGTATCACATCATGTGATATATCTAACGTTCATTCAGTTTCATAGTGAAATGTTCAATTCAATATTATCTTTACCCACTAGAATGAGTAGAAAAGGTTTTCTTTTTTTCAAAGATTGTTTGGGGGTTTTTGTGCCTTTATTTTGAGAAAGGATAGTGGACAGAGTCAGAAATGAGGGAGAGAGAAAGAGTAGAGAAGGAGCCACAAACCTAAAACATGAGCCGCCCGTCGGGAGGACCACAGCCTCCCCACATGAGGCGCACGCACCAACCACGTGAAAAATGTCTTTGAAAACAAATTAAAGGTCACTCTCAGTCTGAGTTAAATAGGTTTTGGTCCCCTAAATCACTTTCATATTTGATTATTAACACAAAATCTTGCAGGAATAAATAAAACTAATAATAGTTTGCATATTTGTTAAACAGTTCTTTGCTGTTCATCATGTTTTACACAGTTTTCCTGACTTTGTGAGACGTTGCTTCTTCAAGGTCTAAAATATTCCAAACTGCTGAATCATGTTTCTCTTACAACATAAAGCATTCTTCCACCATATTTATTTTGCTCTTCTCTTCTTCCTCAGCCATTGCGCGGCTGCCTGTCATCAAAGAGTGCCACCTAATTGATGCAAGTTAAATGAGGTAGCTTATGGTTACTTGGGGGTTTGTTTGATTGGTCTGTGTATCTCTGCAGACCTCCAATTGGCACGTTAAATGTTTCTATGCTGAATGTTGGGGTTGTATACAAAAAATAATTGTAATCCTTTCAGGTTTCAGGCAGACTTTGCCTTGTGTTTGTTGTGTTCATTATGACATTGACACTAAAATGAATTGTAGTCCAAATGTAAATTACTTTAAATGTATATAAAAAAGGAACTGCCCTTATTCTGACGTCTCGACACCCAGCCAATTGCTCACGACTGTGCTGATGACTGATGTTTCTTGTAGCGACTGGAATGAGATTCTGGATGTGTGAAAATGCTTCTTCAATCAAAATGCTTCTTCCAATGCTTCTCTGCATCCTGACAGCAAGAAGACGGCCTTTATAGCCAAACAGACTACAGTCTGTGACCAAGCCCCGTACTATAACAGCCGCAGTTTGCCCGTTTGACTGATTTTTAGAAGAATTTCAACACATTCTGCAACCATAGATTAGCTTTCAATAGATAATTGTGCTTGGATTCCACAGGGTTGCATGAACTTTTGTCACAATATGTCTGGGTGGGAATTTTGAAGCCAGTTCTACAGGATGCTTAAGCATTTGTCAATCATCATCACTGTAAAAATATCTTTCATTCTTTGTCAAAATGTCACAGCTTTCAGACCTCCTGAAGGGTAAACAAACAGAATGCTAGGTGAAGTCACTTTGAGTCACGCTTTAGCTTGAGTCATTTTTTTTTTAGAACAAGTTCTTTAATCACTGCCACATGTGAGCTTGTTCCCCTTAAGATCCAAAACACTCTCAATCCTCTGGTCTGGACTAACTAGCTATGTCGCTATGCAAACCCAAAACCAAAAGAGAGGGGAGAGGGGGACAGAGAGGGAAGAAACAAGACAACTATTCACACCACATTTAGCAGAGGAAAGTGCACCCTTTCTCATTGTGAGTCCATGTGGATGTACCAGACTTTGAGAGACAGGAGAGAGGGAAAACTGGGAAAGTGAAACTGATCCAATTGCTTCTGAGATCATACACTTGACAAAAGTATAGAGACGTCCAAAAAAACATTATAAACACCCCATGTACATAACACGCCGAAGCACGATAGGCACGTCGGAAAAAAATGTACTTTGGTTTCCCTTGACCATTCGCTGTCTTTCACTATTATAGAGAGGAGAGACAGCTGCCAAGTGTGAATCCTACACTGACAGTGTGTTCTTGTCTCATGACAGCCTGTCCACTGTGTCTATCCGGAGGTGAGTAAGTGAGACAGATACTGAGAGGAAGAGAGAAAGATTGAGAGGCCGCCACAGCAGCGGTCAAGGCCTCACAGCGCATTCCTGCTATCCAGAAAAGAGTCAGACTGTCACAGTCGGCAAACAGAGCTGATTCACGATGCTTCTTTGTAGCTGGTGCTACATATGGCTGCTCTGGCTATGATTCACCGTATTAAAGAGTGCACAGCCACCCCCCTGTTCTTCCTTCTGCGGAATAATTTATAGACCTGCTGTCCGCTTTGTATGTCTACAGCAACTCCAGGATCAGTTTCTATAACGTGTATGTTAGAGGCTTTTACAAACTCCTTTTTTAAAAGCTGAGAATCTATGGAAACTTCTAAGGGTTCTTTTCTTCTGTGTTCACCTGATGTATTGTTTTTATTATCAATTTATCAGCCAATAGTTTTTTTTGTTTAGGCAATGAGATGTTAGACTATGAGATGACATCTTTAATTGTCATGTAATGTTCAACTAACATCCAAAAAACAAGGTTATAAATTCAAGACTTAAGAACAGGAGAGAGAAAATAATGGAAACATTAAAGCCAGGGATTAAAGCATTTTTGTTTTTCTATATTTCTGCAGATTTCTTGAATCATTTCTGATTGTTTTTCTTCAACTTCTCAATAAATCAGCAAATCCTTTTAATAAAGCTTCTACTTCATTCTGGAGTGGGTGTTTACTAGCAAAGGCCAAGTTCACTGTGCCTGCTTAATTTCCAAACATTTGCAGATGCTGGTAATAGCTGTTCACTCAAGCTCATACAAACTGCAATAACGTGTCAAAATGGTTAAGATATAACAGGTCCGAAAACTAAAAAAAAGGCAGGTATACTGAAATAAGCATGAAACTAAACAAGCAAGCAGTGAAATCCTTCAGTAGAAAATGTAAAGTGGACCGCTTGATGCCAAAGGCAGTACACGTCTGAACAGAACTGCAGGCAGCCAATCAGAAAAGTGCATCAGTGCTTTAAGCCAGCAGGCGATTCCAAATCATAAAAAAATATTATAACAACATTTATACCATCTTTTCATTAAAACATACAGATACAGCAGCACGAGCGTACGCCCTGACACGCCCCCAATACCGCATGTGTAACAAAACGTGATGTAAATGTAAGCAAATAAGATGGACATGTGTAACTGTAACTATCACATTGACAACTTGTGATTTAATATGTTTGGTGGGGGGGGGGGGGCTGACATTATAGTGAAAATATATGTGCTCTGTGTTAATGATGTATGACACAATGAAGCTCACAAAGCTATAGATCAGGTGGCAATAAGATGAGAAGACAAATAATCTAGCCGACTCACGTGAGGAGAGGAGAGGAGAGGAGAGGAGAGGAGAGGAGAGGAGAGGAGAGGAGAGGAGAGGAGAGGAGAGGAGCATAATAATCAATCTCCATTTACAATTGCACACAATCTGTGTCAAAATTACAAGCAAGTTTCACCTGAGTGGGCACTTTTAGCTGAATGGATAGCACTTCCCCTTCACCACAAATCCAGTATCGGGTGTCTCACTGCGGCTAATGTAAGACAATGAGCAGGGGCTTAGTGGAATGTGATCTGGGATACGTGGTCGGAGACCTTGTCAAACCTCAGGCTGCTTTCACATTTCGAACAACAGCAGGGGATGAGGCGCTACTCAGCTGCTCTATGCAGGAAGATAAGCTCTGCAACGAGGCTGGACCTGGCAAGCACAACGCTGCTCTCCTCTTCGAGTGACTGCCTCAGAGTGTGTGTGTGTGTGTGTGTGTGTGTGAGTGTGTGTGTGTGTGTGTGTGTGAGGGGCTAAGGGAGGCATTTAAGAGAGTGGTAATAAACTGCTGCTACTAGAGAGGTTTGGCCACAGCTGAGCAAAGAGAGTGTTTCCGTCTTCAATGCGTGCTCTTATGAATGTTCAAATGGACAAACAATGCTGTGTGTGTGTGTGACCGATGATTTTCTTTTACCAAGATACGGGTGTGGGTATGAAATTGTGTTAATGATTGGCTGTTGCATTGCTGAGTCAGCACACTTGGCCCCATCTACACAACCCCTCTCTGCCCACTTCTCTTCTCCCCTCCTTCCTTCCTCTAGCTCCTCTCTCTCTCTTCCGCCTGTTTTATTTTTCCCCTCCCTCGCTCTAACCCCGTCGTTACTCTACGATCCACGAAAGCTTCGCACTAATTTATCAGGAAGTTGCACATGCATGCTTTTGACTTACAAAATGTATGCAAAAACAGACCCATCTGAAAACCTCAAACCCATGCATGGTTGTAAATGCAACTCATAAAACCAGCAGAAGAGCACTCATTTACATCATGCAGGCTCAGACCCATGAACTGCTTTGACCTACGTGTGCAGAGAAAAGTAAAAAAAGGAATGAGGAAGGAACGGAGCCATACGTGACTACTAGGTTTGATCGCTTATGTTTTTTTTTTTAACAATCCTCTGTTCTGGAGGTAAATGGTGAGCTTGACTTAAAGACCATACTCGCTTCAGTTTTAGGAGGTTATGATGTTTCCTTATGAAACAGTAAAGCTCAAGTGTCTTATCAACAAGTTGTGTCTCGTTCGACCTGAACATGTGCTGCTCTCACTTGTACACACAGGCAAAAGAACAACAGTAAAGCATGACGAAAACCCCTCGCTCCACCACGTACTGCTTTGCACATGGGCGACCCTTTGACCCCAGCTTTTCTTGGATTAATGGCTTGAAAGTTGCATCCATTACACATCAGAAAACGGTCACAATGTATGGAGAGCAAGGTTTCTTCAAAGTGTCTTCATCTAAAGCAGGAGTGGGTCCAGTTGACAAATTATGAAGATGAATAAACCTTAGCAACCAGCTGTGTTTGGCTAATAGATGTCCAATGTGGAATACGGACATACATGAATGCCTATGGCACCATTCTTTGAGCATGTCAAAACACATGGTTGTACAAAACCATAGCAGGGTAAGATTACACAGTGCTTTGTTCCCTCATGTCAAAGCCAATATTTAATGTCCATGAAGTTTAATGAGCTCTGAACCTAATTAAGTGTTTGCGCTCACGATTGTCCATGCTGTCATTTATTGCGCTCATATTGTTTGACAGCTAAGCCACTTCACCACACATCAGAGCTTTTGAAATTGTGTATTTCAACACTGAGCAAACCCACACCATTATTGCTTACAGGGAATGCATTATGGTGGAAATCCCAGTTTGTGCTCAACTCAGATAATGTAGTTGTATTATTCTGACGAGACACCTCATCTTTCGATGAGCATGGCTGACTTAACACTGAACCCATCCTCCCTTCATCATTGTAAGCACTGTAAAGGTGATATTACACATGCACTAAATAACCGGGGGCACACTGACTTATTGTTACCTCACCTGGTACAAAAAAAATCCAGCCTCGTCCTTCATAGCCTTTAAAGTATCTGGGCCATTAATATGGCCCATCCCATATGGTTCCATAAGAGAAACCCACAGAGACCCACAAACATGATGTCGGGGGGGGGGGAACAGGCCTCATTCCTTGCATTTTCAGGCCACATCTGGTTTTAAACATGGGGCCCAGGACTACATTGTACTACAGTAACACCATCATCAGAGCATCCACCACGTGGAGACACTCCACCCCCACCCACAATCATGGCAGAATAATGAGCTACATTCAGGCTATCTGTGGAGAAGGAGCCCCTCCCTGCTATGGTGGAGGTACTCAGGACGCAGCTGGGTGAAGGGAAAATAGGAGTCCTGGGCGTGGAGCCAGTCTATCAGAGCATTCGTAGCCTGCTCCCTGTTCTCTGTTAGGGTAAGAATGATGTTACGATGATGCTTTTAGAGACACTGCAGTTTTGTAAGTGCTCATCCTCAGGTGACTAAAGAAAGGCTGGCCTTTATTCTCCTTGATATGTGCATGCAAATGTCATGATGGTCTCATATCTCAAATAAAAGCCATTCATGTGATGTATATGCGATGGCCGGCTAATAGAATTATATCCATCAATACATTTGTTTACAACAGAGATTTATTTCATATATTTAAACCACTTTCCTCTTTATGGAATATGTCTAAGTGCAAAATAGACAACTGTGTTACAAGGCTGGTATCACAATGATTGATCGCTTTGAATGTTCCAAGAAGTATTCAATAAAAAAAAAAATGAAGGATTGAATCAACTTCTGCAGCATCTGAATGAAATGGAAATGTATGTTTGGCTTGTATTCACAACATACGGTACATATCCCGATAAATAAGGATTAAAGACATATCTCGTATATTCTGCAGACTATTAACATGTTAAAATTCACTTTTAACACCGTATTAGTTCTCTAGAATAGGATTACTAAAAAAAGACTTATATCTCGAATGAAGAAAGGTCCTCTGGGTTTTAGTTTTAAGTTTGTGTAGTCTTAAATGTTATTAGCTGGATCATAGCTTCATTAGGTCTTTAGCAATGAAATGACAGAAGGTGTCTTTGTATGAGCTTTCAGTTGAACTGGATATATATTAAAGGATCACATTAAGGAGATTCCTCATATTATACTCTTGAAACAGAATTTGTATTTTGTTACAACTGGTCAAGACAAATGTTGGCTCAAAACAAGGGTAAACAAGGTTGTTTACTGACTCAATCTGTACCTGCAACAACACCTGGATCTAATATTTGGTCAGGTGTAATGCTCACCACAACACACTTTCAGTTTGTGTGTGTAGCTCATGGCTGTGCCTTCAGCAACATCTCCTGAGGGAGGGGAGGCTCGGAGGCCACACTTAGTGCAGATCTGTTGCTCTAATTAGAGGAATAATCTACTAAACCCGTGAATGAATGGTGTCAGTGTGTTTTGGGAGCGTGTGTCACCCACCTTAAACAGACTTTCTGTCAGTCCCCGTCTAACCTGCGTCCACAAAAAGGCGCAAAAGAAGAACAGGGCGATTTCGGTCACTGTAATGTAAGCGTTATCCAGGAGAGTCCGTTTAGAGAGCTCTAGCCCGCATGTGCTACAGTCTCTCCATGCGCCATACATAACGGTGGATGCTCTGGTGATGAGGTCCAAGTATCCCGGCATGGGCTCCACGTCCCCCGGCGCGGCTTCCCCGCTGTCACTGCCCATTGCGGTGCGCCGAAAGACAGAACAAAAAAAAAAAAACGTGCAAAGAAGAAGAAAAAATAAAAAATAAATACACCAAGTGATTGGCAGAGGGAGTGCGATGAGCTGTACTGTCCAGACTGTGCGACTAATCCGCCAACCAGCTTGTTAGCTCGCCTAAAAAAACGCTAAAACAAGCTTATCTAACCAGCTTAACCTCTTCAGTAGCCTAATTCTTTGTTGTCTACATTAAGACATGGGGCCCATTCTCCGCCTTCGGGACAGTTTTATGAATGATACCGGGGCCCACCGGGTCTGGGAACAAAAAAAAAAAAAAAATCGGCTATAGTGACTGTATTTGATGATCAGATAAATCAATAACTAGTAGATTTAACAGTTAATCGGAGCCATTAGCGCCTGTGTGGTGGAGGTTTCTTCTGATCTTCATTCCGCTACGCACACACGGGCTCATCAGCAGCTCGTCCTCGGTTAGCCGTCTAGCTAAGTTCAATCACACGCTCGCACAACAGTGTGTGGTCCAGCATTTGGCAAGCGGCTTCAAAAGCTAGCTAGCTATTTGAATAAATGAACCTAAAAGGTAATATAGCACACACGCGATACATGAGCGAAATTCAGTTTCGTTTCGTGTGTCGTTATCGGTCAACCTTTTACAGCGCCGACACGCAGACAGCCACATGCGACTATTGTGCCGCTATACTGTAACGCAGGAGCGGGCTCATCTCACTCCGTTATTCTTATATAACATCCGTGTACCGACACAGCAGATTGTTGAGAACCAGGCAAATCTCATACGTGTCAAAGTTAGTCCAGTCAAGAAGAGAGAGGGGGGGGGGACAAAAAGGATAAATAAGAGGAAAATTATCCTTTTTAAAGAGGCTGTCGTCGCCTCTTCTTCTTCTTCTTCTTCTCCTCCTCCTCCGCCGCTGCTGCTGCTGCTGCTGCTGCTGCTCTGGACTAGAAAGTTAACGTGTTCAAAGCTGCGTTTTTGACAAGTCGCGCTGTGCATTCAATAGGATTCAACTGGTACGTTAAAGAGAGGAGAGGAGGAGAGAGAAAATCACAGGGGCGTGACATAATTAGGGGCGCAATCTTCTATTTGAACCCTCGGCTCAGTGTATGCCTCTGCTTGAACCGCTGAAGGGTTAAAAAAAAGGATGATTTAAAGAGACAGTGCACACTATTGCTTAACACGCTTTTATCTTAACTCCTATGTTTTAACTTGGTAATTCCTTATCTTACTTAGTCTATTTATGTTTCATATTTACTTTTTATTAATATTATAGTTTTGGGTTTTTTGATTCTTTAACCACTTGTTTCTATTTCTTTTACTGCCCTTACCTTCTTATTGTTATCTTTTTATTTTCTTCAGCTCTTTTAGTTTTTTTTACATCTTTTTAAATCTTTGGTTCCTCTTGGTCTCAGCTCGTGTTGTTGGGTTCTTGTGTTGCCTGGGTTCTTATCATGGTTCTTGTGATGGTCTGGTTATATGTCTGTTGGGTATCGTGCACTTTGGGTTCTTTTCTGTTGAGTTGTTTTTAATTATTTGTAGTGTTCTTGCTGTTGTTAATGTTCTTCTGTTTTTGGTTTAGTTTGCTTTGTTCTTTGTTTGTCAAAGCACTTTGTAAACCTGTGTTTTTAAAAGGTGCTATATAAATAAAGTTATTATTATTATTATACAGGATGACATGTAAGAAATACATTTTAGAAAGCACACAAAACACTTTCATAATCTTTTATGTTTATTTGTTTTAAATGGTGTTCGCATTAGCTGTTTCCCTCACAAAAAAAACACACAACAAAGTTATTAGACATCATTACTTCAAAGGGAATGTTTACATTAAACAGTTGTGTTTATGTAGAAGAGAAATGCAAATCTATACAGAATGAATATACAAATGCAGACTTGTTTTCTCTGCATCTGAGTTATGATAATTTCTGTTCTGGTTTAAATAAAACAGCCAAATTTCAATTAAGCTGACTTTTTCTTACAGGTAAAAAATATCAAAACAAATACAGGTCTGCAAGTCAGAGAGAGAAAGAGACTGTTGACTCTGCAGGATGTTTTACTGAAGTCCATCAGAGACAGGTCTCAGTGAGAGCCGCTGTCTTATGCTGTAGCAGTTGGAGCGTACTGCATCACTAGTCTGTCAAACTCATTCTCCTGCAATAAAACAAAGAGTAGAGGAAACAGTTAAACATAAGGAAAACATCCAACCATGGGAACAGCTGTAAATCACATGGTGTCTTTGGTAACGCTGTAACCCAGTTAAAACATGTTTATGTACATCTGTGCACCAGCGTAACTACAGAAAATGTGTGACAAAGGCTAAAGATACATCCTGCTTGACCTCATCCCGAGGACACCGGATTGTGCAAAGCCATCAAAACAAACGAGCCAAGTAATCAAATTATGACAGAGTATAGATTATGAAAGTTTGTCCACCACAGTGTGTGGATCTTTTACATCTGAGTGTCCTCCGTTATAGATCTGAGGTGTCCCTTGGAACCAAAAGCATGAAATAATACAGGCACAAGATGTTACCTTGGCTAAATAGTCTTTGAGGAACGGATGGGCTCTGTGTGCATCTTTCAGCTGAGATAGGTAGCGATTGGTCACCTGTGAACAGAAGTAATGGATCATGCATTTAAAAAGAAAAACTGGAGAGAGAGAAAACAGCCATAAATCCCCATATACACACACCGTTAAAGCCGGCTATACAGGCAGGGACTTAAAGATGCTAGTAAAGCTTGTAAACAAAAAAGAAAAATCCGGTCCATCGGGATACTTTAAACACAAGTTTCTACCATATACAGGAATGTTTCATTGTCTTTGCACTGCACTTGAGTTTGTGTTGGTGCTTTTCTCACTACTTCAAAGTGTTACAGGCTCTGTTGGAAGGTGATGTGTTTGTATGTATATTACTGTTAAGCAACATCCAACTTTCATCAAACTGAAACTAAAGTTGTGCTGTGGCAAAATTAATAATTGACTTGTAGGCAAATACATGATGTATTTTACAGAGAAATTATTCTCTAGGGCTTTGCATTTTGAAACTTTCTAGTACAGTATATCCTTCAACGGATGTGTACAAGAGCTGCTGATTAAGATATCAAGTGACAAGGGATGACACACTTCAATTTAGTCTAACTCTCATTTCCCTTAAACAAAGTATATTCATAAGTGACCATCTACTACCAAGAGGTTATTTTGCTCAAAGTTAACCTTGAGGGCCATGTGTTAATCAGCTGTTATCACACATGGAAACTTTTGAACTATGCTTTAGTGTCAATGGTCAGTGTTCTATTGCATTACTATCAAGCTCATCAAACGTAAAACAGATAGAGTCTTTATCCTTTTGAACTCTGAATTCAAGAGTGGATAACACAAACACAGCACTAAACCAGAAGAAATGCTTAGGTGACACTTTTCACGATAGAGGACTAACGCAATCAAGAAATTGCTTGGTTGAATGCTTTCGCCGGCTTTAATCAAAGCAAACACAGATAAAATTGCTGAGGAGAGCATCTTGGACTCCAAGCGCAGTGTGTTACTGGAGAAAGATTTTCAAGTCGGTTTTTGACTGAGGATGAGTTTGTCTTAAGAAACTGCTTAACTGATGAATGTTCAAAAGGCCCCCAGCAGAAAGTCCAAAGTCTCACCTCAGGAGCTTTGCCCAGGTGCTGAGTAAGCACAATGAGGTTGATCAACGTCTCAGGGTGGCTGCTGTCCTAAAGGGGGGAGCAGAGATGGACAAAAACCAAGTCAGTCATTCTCAAAGAGAGCACAGAAGCCAAAACAGCAAGAGAGAAGAGAACCTCTGGCTGAGCATCTTTCATCAGGTCCAATATTTTTGATAAGAAAAACTAAATCATTTTGATTTCTCATATCACAATAACAGCAGAAAACAGGGTGGTAAATATAGATATATATATACCCCACATGAATGGATTATAAGCATTGCTACACGTGTATAGGTCTGTGTGTGTATGAGTTATGTTATAACTTCTGGTAATCCTTTCAGGTTATTTATTTTTTTGTTGCCATTGAAGTATAGTAGTGTATGTGTATGTGCTGAGTGGAAGAGAACATGACTGAATATCCAGCCTGTGACTATTGACCCAGTAAACTTTGTGTTGGGCTGTCCAATCAAGTCATCAATGAATAGCCTGCCCCATTAGGCAGGAGGACAACAAAGGTTTGTTTGGGTGTTAAAAAAAAAAAAGCTCAACATTTACATTTAGCTTCACCACAGTTAATCTAAACAAGTTGTTTAGTTTTTGTGCCATTCAACAAAATCATATTGGATTCTGTTCAACTCAGGTCTGGTTTTAAAATTCACCATCAGCAGTGCATGTGCAATTAAAAGAAAAACAGATCTGGGCCGTAGATGGCCTAGAGGTAAGTTAGCAGCCCATGTACAGAGTCCTCCAAGCAGGTAGAAAGAGTCCAACCTGCGGCTTCTTCCTGCACGTCATTCCCCGCCCCCCAGATCTCATAACCTTCTCTTCTTAAGGACAATGAGCAAACACTTTGGACTTTGAAAGAGTATGTGGTGCCATCTGCTGCTACAATGCGAGCAGTTCAAACAGGCACTAAAAGAACATCAACATAACACTGGTACACTTGCACTGTTTTCACTCAAGGCTACGTCCTTAAACTATATTTAAGACCTTATGAGGCATTACACAGTCCTTTATCTAAATGTAAAACGTTTCTTAATACCTATAATAATCTTCAAGATATTGCATTAACATATAGGGAACTAGACTATCATCTTAGGTCTTTTTATGTTTCAGAAATATAAATGGCGTTACAGTAAAGAATGTCAAATGACATACTAGACATTTAATTGACCAGACCCCAACTCCTCTATTGTGCATGCAGTTCTTCATTGGGTTTGACCTTGTAAGGAGAGGACATTAAGGATTTAATTTTAAAGATGTGAATGGATCACCAGACTCACAGAAAAACCAATGAGAGCATCCCATGTATATACGCCAAAGTGAGATAACATAATGTGTGACAGGTGAAAAACAAGAGGGACAAAAGAAACTAAAACCTGGTAGTCCTCTAACCTTGTCAAGTGCCTCCTGCAGCACTCCCTCAGCCTCCTCCCACTTGTTCTGAGCCATGTAACAGGCTGCCTGCCCGTTGAGGAGCAGCAGCGTTGATGAATACTTGTCCGACATCTCCTGGAAAATGTAGTAAGCATCCTGAAGCTTCTCTCCGCCCTGGATCAACAAGCACAATGTAAACATATGTAGGCAAGAATGAATCTATTCTGCAGCACTTATCGCGCTGAGGCGCCAATAAAAGAGCAAGACGACTTCTATTTGTCTTTTTTGTTTGTCTTGTAATGGTGTCACGGGGCTCCTCAGTCAGAGCACTCTGAAAGTTCTTTGGTGAGATGAGCTTTATATCACACTAAAAATGATGTCACACTATATTTCCTTTAGGAAACAAATGATTTAGTCCACATGCAGCCCCTGCCATTTGATCCAATATGTGTGGAGTAATTCATGATATTGTTTATTGATAATCTCTGGTCTCCTCACCACAGCAATATTAACCCAGGCTGTGGCCAGCTGGGTGAGAGTAGCGTCCTCATCCTGCTCCTGCATCTTCTTCAGCTCTTTCCTGTCAATCAGAAGGCACAGTCCCGTGTCAAAAAGACAACATAAGCTTACTTTTATTTTTATGTTATAATTATTCCATACTTAACCTGTTACCTTACTGTAGGTTTTTTTTAAAAAAGAGATTACAATGGGGAACATGTTCACTGTCACATCACATCAGTAAACACATTCACAAAGCACCTGGATGTTTTACATGAGTGTAAAATAACAAGGCTCACATAAAAATTCAATGCAAATCATGCGTAAATCATGTGT
Source organism: Labrus bergylta (assembly GCF_963930695.1). Lineage (NCBI taxonomy): Eukaryota > Metazoa > Chordata > Actinopteri > Labriformes > Labridae > Labrus > Labrus bergylta. Next base: position 21,587,956 of record NC_089200.1, read on the forward strand.
TTTGCCATACCTGGCAAGGTCAACACGATCCAGACTGAGCAGCACCTGAATGCTCATGGCCATGCTGAAAAATAAACAAATGTTCAGGTCAATTTAGTCAGTAATAGGCTGGTGTCTTCAACATGACAGCAACCTTACAAACCCAGTGACTCCTCAGAGAGTTTTTGTCAAGAACTGACACTTAAATTGACTTTCCTTAATGTATTTGTAACATTTTAACAACTGCCAATGACTGCAAATTCATGCAAATTATGTTCATGTCCTACACAAACAGTATATACGTAACCATTTTTTTTGTTTTTGTTTTTTTGCTTTTGTATTAACTTGGAATCTGTCAAGATTGTAAACCAAATCCTACTGAAACTAAGTCTCAATCCTCTCTTACCACTCCAGACTTTCTCCCTGGTGCAAAGTCCTTAGAGCAGCATCACTGTTCAGCTCATGGTAGTAGATGGAGGCAGCCATCAGGAGGAAGGTGGTGTTGGCAGCATCCACACTCTTGGCCATCTTTTTTTCTAGATCAGCAACAATTGCATCCCTGCCAGGAAAAAAAACAGAATAAGGACTTTACACCGCCATAGAGTAATAATGTATGTATAGTATTCTGTAATAGACTTTAAAAATCAGAATTGTCTCTGATGAAGCCAATACTTTCTGACTAAACAAAGTACACTGAAAATAGTGACATTCTCGACATTGTCATTTCACACATTGTTAGAACAATTAAGATATTATCTTAGATTATATACGTATATATCACACAATCCTACTCCTTTGTCAGTATATTACAAAGGATACAGTTCAAATTCAAGCGGTCGAGAAAGATGGTTTCAAACAGCTTTTGACTACTTTGGATCAGAGACACAACCAGCCTAACCAGGTTTAAAAAGCTCTTGTAATAGTTTTGTTGTAGGCCACTTTGAAATGGTTTTTCGCACACCTACACTGTTTGATCTCAATACTCGCTCCGATGATTTCAGTGTTTTTGTGTTACTTGAATGACTCAGTTTTAAGTTAATAGATAAGACATGTATTTCTTATGTACGTTTTTGTATTGATATTAACACACATCTAATATACTCTTAGCAAATGCAAGCTAGTACAATACAGGACTTTAACAAACACATTTTTAAATGTTTTTGTACATTTTTGAGGGATGCTAAATATTGTCAATTATCGTTATGGACAAAGAGATATTATTTTTGTCAATATGAGGCACCTCTACAAAAGGAGTGTATGTAACTCCATTCAACTAACTGCACCACCCTCACACCTGTCCACCATGGGGTCCAGGGCCTTCAGTCGCTCTGCCCCCTCGCCTCTGAGACTTCCTCCCACCACACATCTGTAATATCGACTCTCTCTCCATTTTCAAATCTCATCTCAAAACATTAAACTGGCTTATTCAGTCTGATCATTCTCCACCCGGTCTCATAACTCCTTTTACATCCTGTACATTTGTGGGATTTTTTTTGTTTTTAATGTTAATTTGTTGTTTTAATCTCTGCTCTGTAAGGTGACCTTGAGAGTTTTGAAAGGCGCCTTTAAATAAAATGTATTATTATTATTATTATTATTATTATTAACGTATCGTTCAGCCCCATCCCTCTTTCATGTTGACCTACACCTCAAATACAATATCCTACCTTTTACTTTCATTGGACAGATACTCTGCAAACATCCTGACAGCCTGAAGCTCAGGTGATGAGTTGGCCTTGATATCATCCAGGACAACAGCATACTTCCTCTGCAATGACAACACAGAACCGGACACGGTATCAAGACACTGACAGAAATAAATACACAGGAGTTTACGGCTAATGGCAAGAAACACGTAAGCTTTCGATTTAAACACGTCGGTTTACCTGCGCAATGTAGGCTCTGTACAGAAACATGTCCCTCTCGGTCTCCTTTTCTGGCGTCGTGGGCTTTTAAAACAAGAAAAAGTGAAGTATTTCACAGCAATGTAGCCGCTAACATGTTTAGCATTTGTGCTAAAGGATGTCGTTATCTTCAGACGTTTAGAGTTAACAGTATGTCAGGTCATAAAGTTCACGCAGTTTGATACTTACCTTCACCTTTTGAGCCTCGTTAATACACTGCTGATAACTGCCAATATAATAGGCATTTTTAACATCGAAGAGCTCATCAACATCGCCCTGCTGAGCCGCCATGTTGACAACAGTAGTTCCTGACACGTAGCAGATATACGTCAGCTTCCTGTTTCCCCCCGAGAATTCTGGGAGATTGAGTTCAACATGAAAAATATAAATTGTAAAGGACCCTTTTTGTATAATGCAAGGTTTATGCAAAAGACACTTCAGAGGTTAAAAATACAAAGATCTAATGCAACCTGTGATGTTTTTTTGTTTTGCAGTAAGATGAGTCTAGCCCTGTCTGGTAATATGGCTTATCTGTTTTTCTGTATGTTTCTGGAGCTGTTATTTTCTGCTACTCCTATCAGTCATTATATTTCAGATGTCCATAACTGTATTTCTCCTACTCATAACCATATGTGCACTCGTAAGAACTGTCAAAAACAATATTCACGATTAATGTTTTGATGACATTATAATGCAGGGATGTCTAAGACTTTTAAAAGTATCCATTTAGACTGGATTTATATTTAGACTGGATTTATATTACACACATATTTTTTTTGAGGTTAAAAAGCACATTCCAAACATTGATGACATTATATCAACAAAGATCATTTCAGAAATCTGTCATGTCATTCTATAGGAAAATTTACATTTTGCTATGGAACTTACAATGTCAAATATCTATCCACAGCATCATTCTTCATATCCAGATGAAAATACAAGATATATCTACTATACAATTTTCTTGGGAAAAACTCAGATTTCAGATATCCACAACTATACTAGGTACAATTTGTATATTCAGAAATGAAAGATAAAGAAACATCCCATAATAATAATAATAATAATATTTTTCACTATTAAAAATGTCATTATAGATATCCACATTTCTCATTATGACTAAAGGTCAGTTTAGATTTTAGATATCTACAATTCACATTTGAATCAGGACTTGAAACAATTTCTGGAATACAAAATTAGATTGATGAGATAGATATGTAAAATTATTACTCTGAAAACTCTGAAAAGAAATACGACATCATAGTTTGGCTACAAGTTTACAGTATCTACAGATCTGTATACTGAACACCAACTTTAAATGCCTGAAAGAAAATGGGAAATGTGATTTAGAGGTTTACTAGGATGGTTGGATCTTCAGTGTTAATTTGCATGGGATTATTAATTACTTCATGCAGTACCGTAGTTATATGATTTAAATGTGTTGCACAAGGGGTTAAAGTATTAGATTTTAAAATAAATATTAATATAAATAATAATAATTAATAATAAATATATCTAAATAATACTTAATAATCTTAAAATTCTTTAGAGATTAACTGCGTGTCAGATATATTCACAAACTAACCCTTTTGTATAATAAATTGTAATTATGTCCAAAAATCCTATACAATATCTTGCAAAATCCAGATTTTTATTTTATTTTACTTTGAGCACTGGGCAATAATTACGATTACAGATTGTATTTAATCATGTTTTGTATTATAGACTGGACCATGTTTACTGACTTTTGCAAACTTATCCTAATGAGTCAGTATGTATGTATGTATACGACACATTACCTTTACTTATCAGGTTATACCACTAGAGGGCGCGTCAGTTTAATTTCAACACTGCAGCTGTCTGATGTTGTATTAGGACTGTAAATATTAAGGCCTACTTGAAGCAGCATAAAAAGATGTATAGAAGATACCAGTATTGATATGCGATGTTTTAAATATTGCCATGCGTATGATACATTATATCAATTAGGCCTACTTTATAAAAAAATAACGTGTGACCTCGGTTTTCTGTCCTAAAACTCTTTACTTGTTATACTGTAAAATGAGTTCAGCCTAAGTTAACAATGTAAGGCTATTTTGACCTCGGGAGTTCCTGTGTCCTCATTTCACAGATGAGGAAAAACTTCCTGTGTCCTAAAAACATCCGCTGACAAAATACCCCCCTCCCTCGTTTCTCATAACTTATATACTGCATCTATGAATATGTGATTATGAAAAATTAAAATGAATTTTATAATAGTAGCCTAAGTAAAACATAGTCTAAGTAGCCTATACTTTAATGAATGTTCGACTTAAGAGTGCAATATATACTTATTTTTATGCCAATAACAGAAGAAAAAAAAAAGCTCCCCACAGTTCCTGTTCATTGTTCCCTTAACACCGTTTCCTCTGGGAAATTCTCAGCCTTGGGACTGGGAGCTGGACAAGGATAATTACTGGAAACCCTAATGGGGGCAGGGAATGTGCTGGCCGTAAATGGTCCTTTCTTTTCGGCCTGATTGGGCTGGACCACTACTCCACTCCCCTTATTGCTCCTTCATTGGCCCAACCCAACATCAGTCTGTTGATTTCCAGATCCCCCTCAAGTTTGAAACTTTTTTTTTTTTCTTACGAGTAGAAGTAGGAGGAGGAGGAATCTGGTTTCAACAAACTCTTGTAACCGATCCCACAACAGCCGAGGGAAGAAAACACTCTTTCAATAATTTAACATCTGTGCCTGATACGCGGCTACACAACAGAAGGCTGCAGCGAGGGGAGGACGTGTTTGTGTCCTTATCGAGATCCAACAACCACAAACATGCTGTGAAGCAACTTTTCCCTGCCCTGCCAGGATGAAGACCTGAGAGATTTTGCTCAGATTACCTAGTCCTGTTTTTGGCTGACAACTCCTCCTGTGTCCCACTGAGCTGAGAGAAAGGTGAGTTCATCTTAATGCTCGAGCGGGTTTTTAATGAAACACCTCAACAACATCACCAATAGTCAATGAAAACTTTCACCCCACTCAGTGTTTTTTGGACCTTAAAATTGTAACTCGTGTCAGCATAGAGCAACTTTTCTGAATGTTCAATAGACAAAATACTTAAAACAAGACTCAGTTTAGTTTTCTAGGTCGGTACAAAGTTAGCGGAAGTGACGGTCAGTCATTGCAGCTTATCAGTCAGGCAGTGATTCAAATATAGCTTTTTTAGAAAGCAAGCTACCAGCAAAATGGCTCCAGCTTATTATGCTAAACAGTGCCATTGTAGACCACAATGGATGGTTATTAAAGTAATGAAACTGATTGATGAATTGTTGACTTAATGTGATAGGCAATTCATTAGCTGACATTATTTGAAGTCTACTGTTATTCTAATTATAAAGAGATGGGGGAGTATCATTCAGGTCAATAATTAAACAAAGAAGGTGGCCTTTCCCCCCCCATAAAGAAGCTATGATGTGGATAACTATGAGGTTTACTATGCAGGTCAAGAAACTATTGATAAGAAAGGGAAAACGTTGCTGAATAGTTTATCTTATTTGGTATCACATGAAACCAATGACTTGAAAAATCGATATGTTCTCAGAAGGCACTTTCACCAACATTCACACATATTTGTTTTGGGTTTTTTTTTTGTGTTTGGATAAAGTTTAAATAAAGTTAGCATAATTGAATGTTAATTTGTGGATACAATTTGATTCAGTGGATATAAACTATCCATAATTTAGTAGAAATTACTTACTGATACAAGATGTTACAACTGTTGCGTTTTACATTTAGTAATGATGGTGAAAAGACGACACCACTTAACCATCTCATAAGAAATTGAGGGATTGTGTAAACAAGAAGAAGAAATCTGATAAAACTGCAAGGTTAATCACATGATACGCCAGCATAACCCCCTTCGTTTTGAAAACTAGACTGTAAGGGGTGAAGAAAGCATATGTTTTGCAAACACTGATATGTTTTGTAACACACTGCTGTGTTTACATTGTAAAGCACAAGGCTAGACTGTGGATGAATGGCTCCACTGTGCAGCAGAGGCTCTGGCAGGTAGCGGCACACATTATCATGCACGGCCTCAACAGACATGTCAAATGAATTATGGTCCTGGATCAAGACTCAGAGTTGCCTCTCTCCTTGCATTAGCTGTATCAGTGGTGAAATGATATGCCATTTTTGGATCCACTTTTTTTTTTTTAAGATGCTGAGGCTTCTTTTGTGGCTTTGTTGTTGTGGGTTGCCATAGCTGGTAACTCATGAACTTATGCAGGGGCCAAAACTCAGTCAGAGAAATCTATTTTTAGCTTATAAGCACAAATGCCAAATATTTCCCAGTTTTAGCCACTATATTTGATGTGTTTTTTTTCTTCTCTTTTTATATCACTGTACTCTGTAAATCTTTAGGCTAAAGACTTTTGATTACATCATTGCCAATTTGTAGTACACTTTATGCCTAACCTTGGTATGTGGCCCACTTAAATAACAAATGAATTCATTATCGGTTCATTTGATGCATTTGGGGGTTTCTTATGCTTGTCAGACCAAACAAACAATGTGAAGGCCTCACAGTAAGCTTAAGTAAGCTTTTCTTTTTTACTATTGAATGACAGTTTGTTGTTAAGAAGAGGAAACGAATTCATGATGATTCAAATAATCCTTAATTACAGCCTTAAAATGATGACATTGGTACAGAATGAAAATATTGTGTGAATGAAATGAAATGCAGGGAAGCAGAGCAATTACAGTCAGTTTGTTTTAGATTTCATCCTTGGCTGCTCTTAATGAGCATTTGCTGTTCACCATTAATCATAGGCTTGTGCTTCACAACAGCTTTATTATTGTTTCAGTAGATGTGATTCTGAAAAACAAGTAATAATAATGACTGTCCAGCTGGATTAAGTAGATGCTGGTAAGCCTTGACTATATATTTCATAGTATCAGTGCTGCATATCCCCGCCCCTGTGTGTCTTTTAGAAAAGGACAATACAGCCATGTTGCCAAACACCATGTAGTGTTATTAAGGGCAGGCAGAGCTGGAAATGCAGCCCTAATGTTAGAGAAACTGTGGAGTCCAGCTGAGGAGGATCCATGGTAACTCACCAACAAGACAGGAGAGGTGTATGACCTGCTTTTTACTGGGCTGCAAAGTTCAGCCCAGCACGCAGGTGGCCTCCAGTTTCCGTGGAAACCCAAAACACTCGGAGCATGTGCACTTGGCTGAAAGAGCAGAGCTTTCTGCCCTGCAAATATCAGGACATTGTTTAAAACAGAGAGGCTGAGGGGTGTTGACATCTGCCAATAGAGCAGACTCGTTTGAGGTCCCACTTGAGTTATGAATTAGTCACAGTCTTGTCCTCTTTATTAGCCCCCCTTCTGTTTTCACTGGTCTCCATCCCTCCTGCTATTACTACCGCGCACACTGATATTTTCCACTCAATTGACAGAGTTAACAAATGACTCTCTCTGGGCTTCAAGTGATTAAAATGAGTCATAATGGTCGCTGCTCTTATGTTGGCCTTAATTAACGTGTGATAGGCCCAGACATCAGTTGTAGCACCAGTTTGCACCTTGTCTTTGTCATGCATTATGCGCAGGGCTGTTAAGATGCAAATTATATTTTGATGAAAATCTGAATATATCAGGGTGCACTGGTCTTTCTGCACACAGATATGAAGTTGTCGCATGATACATTTTTATTGCCGCCACAAATGTTGTCAGTGAGTGCTGTGTTGGCTCAGCCTCAGGCAGCACATCAGCTCCTGTATTCCCAGTCTTAATATACATGCCTAACACTCACTGACGTTGCAGAATTAACAACATCAGCTCAAAGACACCGTCTATCGCTGTATGTGCTGCAAGTCCAGAACTCCCCCCCCCCCCCCCCCCCGTCTCACATCTCTGGCCTAACCTGTTGCACCGTAGCCTTCTCCTCTTTGCCCCGGGTCTATTTTAGTCCAAATCGGCAGGCTGAATTATTAATCTGCAATCCATTATATAGCGATGAGTTAATTATTAATTTTGCACAGGGCCCTGGCAGATCTGAGAAAACTGTTAAAAAAAGGAGTAGGACAAGGCAGGATGTCTGAGCACTGATTGCCTCCTTTCTCAGCAGATCTGCACAAGTCTTCACAGATAGAGACTGTGTGGGAAGATGAGAGTGACAGAACATCTTACAAAGATCCACTATTAAATCCAAAACCTGCATGCTCACATATGTGCGTCGCTTTCTTTTTGATGAAATCATAACGCGCATGTCAGACCTGCTGAACTAGATGAGTGTGTGTAAATAAAGAGCCTTACACAAACGCACTCGACTTGGCATTTATAATTGCAAACGCACACCAGTCCGAGTACTAGCTCTCTCTACGACCTTGTCTGAGAAAGAGTGAAGCAAGCGCTACAAAACTTGATGAAAGATGAAGTTGCTGCGTTCACTTGTCCTGAAATCCTGCTGTTTATTCCCCAACAGTGGAGTAGTTCCAGTAGCAGCGCTCGTTTGAGTGCTTACTTGTCCTCTCTGCACACAAAGCACGGATGTACCTTATATAACACGGAGGATTGTCTATTGTTTCTCAAAGTGGAGAGCGATTATATCATGCAGCTGGGCAGGATCTGTCAGGGAAGAAGTTTTCTCTTTCAAGATTTTCTCTAAAGAATTAGTAATAATGACATCCGAAATGCTTTTAGTCATGAACAAAATGCTTTCCTAAAAATGTCTGACATGGCCTGCAATTGTTTAAAAAAAAAAAAAAAAAAATTGTAACTTGTGCAGTGTGATTTTTGAAGTGTTGTTGGAAAAGGTATAGGGAGTGGTTCTGCAGACTCCCTGCTTCTCACATGGCGACAGTTTTTTTGATCGAACTTTTACTCATGGGAGTTCAACCATAAGGCAGCTAGGTAAATACAGTATGTTCACACAGTGTACACAGTGCAGCAACATCAAATCCACTTCCACTGCTCTGCAATAAATACAACCTTTATGCTGCTCATCATGTTTACTTTGTGGTGGCAGCATGTCAAAATGGAGTTTATTCAAGTCAACAAGTCGGTTGTGTTAGACAGTGATCATATTTTTTGTCAGACCTAAGCGTGGTAGAAATAGGAGACATGGGAACAGGGAAAAGGGCATATGGTGAAACAGATCCCCTTAAAAAAAACTGATGGCGTCTCAGTTTGACGGTGTGTGCCTTGAATCTCCCAGTTACCAAGGTGTGCTTAGAAAATGTAAAAGACTATCTTTATCATTTACATGTAAAATGTTAACTAAGCTTCTGGATGTTGCCTGAATATGTTAAGTGCACATTAGAAAAGGGCAACTGTCAAAATGAGAGGTAATTTCAGACACACTTTATGTTGAGGGCAGATAATTGGGATGTTTTTTTCCCCCCCCCGTGTTGTGCGGTGCAGGATTGTGGTGAGATTTATGTCTGTCCAGAGAGCTCGAGAGTAGTCAATCTCTACAAATACAGAGCTGTTCTCTGTAATCGCCTCCATCTTCTAGCATTGAAGATCCTCTTTGCTGATGGAGTCGTCTCTGTCAGGGTCACAGTGCCCCAATCCATGTGACTACTGATCCCTGAAGAGAATGAAAGTCGTGACATTTTCTGCTGCCATCAACCGATCACTTGCAAAATGATGTGTCATGAAAAGTTCTACCATCTCTGCCAAAGCCTTTTTAGAAACTTGATGTGGCCAAGTACATGAAGAAATGCGTTTTGTTTTTTTCCACATTGGTTTTTCTCTTTATGGTGACTGTTATCAGTGTACACCATGCTGTTGGCAGGAAGTATCAGAGTGGGGATATTTCGGGTGCTGTGGGCCTCTCAAAGCATGATGGCATTGGTTAGCGTGGGTGGAAGCCACAGGTGTATAATTTCTGGCTCTTTCTCACCTGTCATACCTCAGCTTTACTTTGACATACATGTGAGTACAGCAGGTGCAGAGGTTGCATTCAGGATCCTGGTCAATACCCACATTTAGAAAAGTAGCGCACACTCATCATGCTGGATTTATGCTGAATAGATTCATGCATTTAGTGTTGAAACTTTGCACAGTATGTATATACTACCTCCCCTTTTTGGTTTTATGAAATTGTATTAAATCAACAAATGGAAATGATTTTTGGAAAACCAACCATATACTGTTTTCTGCTTGTCAAATAAGAGGACTTTAAGCTCCTCTCTTTCTGTATGAGTTTCATTTCCATATCTTTGGCTTTGGGACTGTTTGAGAGATAAAACAAGACATTTTAATTTGTCTCCACTGACTCTTTTGAAATTTTGATGAACATGTTCTCACTCTGTTTTCTCAAAGTTTATCCAGCAACTTTCATCTTCTTTTTATGCCTCAATACCTCAAACATAAACTTCTTTACTCATTTAGCCTCCAATGAAACTCTTTTCACAAATATTCTTTCCCCCCATGATGTGAAGGACTATTGAGCAAGCATGATGTCACGGTTCATCATCCCTGTGTTTGTGCTTGAACATTCTCATAGTCAGTACTGATGACTAAACGCAGAACTTCATCTGATTCTTCTAACAATTGAAGTTTTTACAGGAAACGCATACGTATTTGATATCTAAAAGCTAGCATGGCTACTTAAAATGAAACAGCTAAAAGTCTTTGCTGTTTCATTTCAAGAATTTTGGATAAAAAGTCCAAGAAACATTTTACGAGAACAAGAAAAAAAGCTAAGAGACGGCAAATTTGTTCTTGAACACAGTGTTGCTTTGAGCTAAATGCTAACGTTTGCACATTTAAATGCTAACATGTTGTTGTTCATCTGATGTGATGTCTACAGTGACAACGAAACTGGTTTCACAGTGTTCGCATGCCAATTAACTCTCAGTCCAAAGTGTAGCTTCGGCCAAGTCTGAGATCATCTCACGAGAAGTGCATGCGGCTTTATGGCACGACTTCACACACAAGCCTTCGGTTACAAAAAAATAGTCAGTTAGCCCGTCTCTGTGTGGCTGAGGCTAAGAGGAGGAGGACAGTGAGGAGTGACAGAGCAAGAAGCAGAGTGTGTACATCCCTGCAGATAATATTCAGAACAGATGGCTATGTTACATTAGTTTGTATTGTTTTCTCATGTTCAGCAGCTTTACCGGGTGCAGAACTGTATCTAACCCAAGTTATAACACATCCACATACTCCATGTGCAAACAGTTTGCAAACACGGGGGTAAAGATGCTCTCAGAGTCATATTTGCACAAAATCTGGTAATACTACCGCGTCCGTCCAAATGTTGGTTTAGCTTCTCACAACGTCTTTGCCGGCTTCACATCATACGCTTGTGAACAAATGCATGTTATTTAAAAGTGTGAGGCGTAACAGCACTGTGTGTCTTACGACAGTGTCAGTGGAGTTGCACTGAGACACCTTTGGTGGGCGCCAAAGCGCACCAAACTAAATTCATACACATTGTGGCTTTAAAGAAGTAGAAAATTAGTCCGCTGGATTTCAGTAAAGTTATTTCAATTCAGTGTTTCCCCTACCCTTATGGGTTTTTTTGGTATCTTTTTTTTAAGATTTATTTTTGGGCTTTTTGTTCCTTTATTGTAGAGATAGTGGATAGAGTCTGAAATCAGGGAAATAAGTTACCTTGAACCTTGTCAGTGTGTCTCCCCCCCCAATGCTGTAAACCTAGGGGAAACACTGCAATTCAATGTCTTTACAAAACTTTTGGTTTGTAAGTCAAGGGTTGCTAAGACATTTCACAGTTCCGACATTTCCATCCACCACGCTTGTCTTCAACAGAGTGCTATCAACAAAATATAGATGTCTTTTATAGATGTTTTTTCCTGGCATTAGCCTCGAAGGTCTCCACAACGGCCACATTGTTTTACCGCTAAATGAAAGCGACAGCCAGTAGGAGTTGTCATCCCACGCATTTTCCCCTTATTCCCAAATGAATTAGGAAAAGCTTTTGGCTGAAATGTCCCCAATGCAGACGTCAGCTTCTGCATGCTCTGAAACTCAAAGAGACTACGCAAATTAAACCCAGATAATAAAGGGCCTATCCGGCTTCATCTGACCCAGCTTCAATAATCCTCCAAGGACTAGAGAGGACAGCTGGGTTATTACTTCGTCATCACAGCTTCTTTTTGATCTCAATCCCTCAGTCGGGCTGTCATGCAGGGCAGACAGGGCTGTCTGCACCTGCAGGAGGGTGTGGGAGTCCCTGAATGCATCACCCAGGCTCCCCCAGGGTTATAAGACATCCATCCAACTCTGTGTAGGGTCCAGTTTCATTTCCATGAGTTGTGTTTGCTCAGCTCATGTCTTTGTGAGTGAATGTATGCAGGCTTTTTCTAAGCCAGTTGATGATTTTGTAGCTCTTCTAACTGCTGTAATTATGCCGAGAATCTGTCGGCGGTCGCAATCTGTCTTTGTTTTTCATTTTCAGATGCTCAGCAAAGCAGACCTATCAGGGATGCAGATGTCGGTCTGTGCGATTCCTGTGTGCAGTGCTGGCTGTTGCTTTTATGTTTCTGCAAAAACACTCAGCAGGGTATGCTGCTGTCATGTCTTGTTCTGCCTTAAATCCGTTAAATGTTTTGCCTCCTATAAATTCTGCGGAGGCGCTGTGTCAGGGCTGGCCCGGCTTGTCCCTGGGCACAGGACTTCACAGGCCATTTAGATTTGGCACTAACCGCTCTCATGCTGCAAAGTCACCTAAAAAAAAAAAAAAGATTCCTTGATCGAAAACCTTTTCATCACTGCAACACCTGTCCCTTGAGGACCCCTTTTCTCACAGCCTTTAGTTTTCTCTGCTTTGGGGGAAATGGGTGGATGGGGTGGAAGTGACAGCCACAGTGAGGATCTCGCTCCATCTTTAGGAGTGCAAGTGTCACTTTTTCAGCCTTGAGTGAATCCTCGGACAGACACTCCTCGTGGCGCTGCGTTAAAAGTGTTTGGATGAAAGCAAAACACACCTCCCTTTCTGATTCTTCCCCTTTCTCCTCCTCTATTTTTTTTTTTGGCGCTGTTTGTCTGCGGGGCGACACAGAGTTGACAGCTATGATGGCTCCGGTCCCTGACGAGAGACAGGAATTTAATGAGCACTATGAAATCACCCTCCAATCTGAGAAAGAGGTTCCTCTTCTTAATGTTCCCATTATCCATTTGCACTTCTCAAAACTCTTGCATGTCCATCAGCAAGGGCACCGAGAAAGTGAGGAAGAGAGGGTGCTGAATGAAGACTTCCTCTAAGTGTTTTTCAATGGCCAATTGTCCTCTTGAGGTCCTCTGCTGTGATTAGAGGGTGATGGCACTCATAGTGATTGTTTTCAGTCGCAGCTTAAGCAGAAACGAAAGATGCAAGTTCCTTTTTTTTTTCTTTCAGTCTGATCATTAGTGTCCTTCTCCTTGTTATCCATTTCACACACATTGCATCAGGGCAGGATTTTCTGTAACAAGTGCGGCTTGGCAAGTTCGGAGTAACAATCATGAGGAAAGGGTGGATGGGGATCTAAAAGTTATCCAGCAAAAACACCTGATTTAAAATGTCGAGCATCTGCAAAACTAGATTCATAGATTCAGCATGCCACAGAGTTTAAATGACCTCTCATTCAAACACCTACATGTTGCTCTATGTTCCTGGATTGATTTATAACACACTCCCGCCCGCCCGCCCTTTGTGTCTCCATCTCTCTGCCTCTTGTCTTTGCTCTCCCTCTTCTCGTGTGTCTCCTCCCTGGGAAGCATCCTGCTGACACTCTCTCTAAGGAGTCTTATTGATATTCTTGGAGAGGCATTGCAGAGGGGGAGAGAGACAGAGAGAGAGAAATGAAAGTCACACACTGTAGCAGCAGACGCACTTGCCTTCTAGTACCAACAGTAAAAAGTAAAATAAAAACACAAGTCACCCAGCAGGGATATGTCATCGTTCATATTGTCTGCTGCACTAATAGAATCTCTCCTGCTTTGGATCTTTTATTATTTGCTGTCACGTGGGAAAAGGAAACTGCCAGACATAAAGTAAGCTTTAAGGATTATTTCATGTGGAGGGATATTGTAAAGAGATTAAACCCCTGTTGTGATGTGAATGGGACACTTTTGTCACAGTGAAAACAAAATAATTATATTTGTGCAGGCACTATGGGCTAAATAAATGCCATCCTGGATCTCAAGAAATAAGATCGGACTGGTGACTGCTTATTTGTCTGCCTGTGGTAAACAAGCATCCCACTTGTCAGGTGAGTATAGCCCTGACTCCTCAGATGCCACACTAAGGGAAAAGGGCGTATACATTTTTCTGTCTAGAATTCTAGAGGCATTTTTATGATTTGTTTTCACTCTGAAGGAGACAAACCCTCAACTCATCTGTCAATCTGGAGAAATACATATACAACCATCCGTTGTTAGGGTCATTTAACATGCACATACTACAACTACTGTCTTATCAGATAGCTTCCCCTTTTTCTGTTTTACATCTAAGTAACTAATAATCCTGGTGTTTTGGGTCTGTGGGTGTTGAAGAGAAGAGAAATAAAGCAGCATTTTTCACAAATGTCAGTGACAGAACAATTTATTGATTCAAAAAAAGGTGGGGGGGGGAGCAGGTAAATAACTCATTGCAATAAAACTTAGTTGCAGGCCTATTTTGTTGCTGAAGAGAAGCAACACGTCCATGTTATTAATTGCACTCTAACAAGGACTTTGCCTGGTTAAAGGACACTTTGAGATTAGGAGAAGAGCCGTTCTTGACGTTTTTTTTAGTAACTGGTGTGACAAAGCAGTTCCCACCAAAAAAAACATAGAGATGAAATGCCTCCATCCTTTAGGCGCTTGTCTTCCTTTTGATAAATCAGAATTCATATTCAGGTCCTCTTGTTGCTTTGTCTGGTCTGAAACACTGACTCTGGTTGTGTTGGTGAGTGGTTAGGAGGAATAGGCCGGTGTGGCTCCATGCTCTTCTCACTGTAATGTTATATAAAAAGAAATAGAAAGTAACAGAATCTAAACCTTGAGAGGGAACATAACGCTGTCATGCAGATATTATCTTTAAAGTGCAGCAGGAATGTTGGGAATAAATCTTATAAGGTTAACAGTAGGTTGATTAGTCAATTGAAAGAAAATCAGGGAAGGAAAGGTAAGTGGGGCTTTTTTTTAGTCAGTTTTCAAGCAAGAAGGAAACACATGATGCTGTGTTCTTTTTGTAAATTGTTGTTTTAAAAAACAACAACGCATGCACTTAATGATATTGATGATGAAGACAATGGTTTTGTTTGATAATGAAGATTTTAGGATGGTTTTGATGCTGATAAGAACTTAATGCTTTGCCTCTGTGCACTGCCTGTCAGCAGTTCCCGATCAAACTTCAAGCTGTTCATTTGCACTTCCTGACGTTGTTGTCTCCTTTCTAGATTCCTTGCTTGTGTTGTACTTACTCTCCGATGTGTTTGGCTTTGGATAAAAGCGTCTGCTGAGATAATTGTAGAATAAAAATGTTAACAACTCTGCATTTTCTCCCTCTTGTGGAAAACAGCGAGCGTCACCTCTGGAGCTTCTAGCACATCATTTCAGACATCATATGATCAGTATTTAAGTTTTAAAAAATAACATTTTCGTAACATTGTTTAAAGGTTCCTTAAATATATCTAACAGTGCTTTTTTTGTCTACACAATAGTTTAAAGTTATTCTTTTAGAAAAAACTGTTAAGATTGCAAGTACAGTTCCCTTAGTCATCCTAAAAATTGATCAAATCTTTCTTTTGTTGCCTGTTTCCTCTCATGTTCTCCCACGTTATCCTTGGAGTTTGACGAAGGTCAGGTCAAGTAAAGAGTCTTGAGGAAAATAGTTGAATTTATTTTTCACAAAGACAGAATGTAAAAACCTTTTAGAGGGTGACCTAGAGAATGCTTTAAGACACACTACCTGAAATGACGTGGCGTGCTGTGGCCGTGCCTTATTTGAGAGGAGAGATAAGCTGTTAACCCCTGTGACCTCCACCGTATACGCCTCTCTGGTGGGCGCAGTCTTTCACTGATACACCCTACTTTGGCACACAGACACACACTCAGATACAGCGTTGTACATAAATCAAGCAACATGGTGTGTGGTGAATGACTTTGGGCCATCTGCATCCTCCTCTCTTTCACACATACATTCACACCTTGATCTCCTGATGCGTTCTCTTCTTGAGGCGTCTAGATTACGCCGTCCCGTCTTTGCATTGTCTTGCTGTAACTGACTGTAATCCTGCGAGCGCTATGATGCTGTCGTCTAACTACGTTGTAGGCTCGGAGCCAGGGGGTTGCGGGGACTAATTTGACAGCTGCCACGGCTCATTATCGAATAAAGGGGACAGTTCTTGGCCCTGCAGTTTAAACCGCATTAGTGTAGATGTTATTTATAATAACCTCACACATTGCAGGCCGTCACCGTGTTTATGTTACTTCCTCAAAATGAGAAAGTGTCAGCTTCCAATTAAGACACTGTTAAAAAGTTAAAACCAAGCAAACAACAAATGTGAAATAGGAAAGGAAATATGTCCACAGTCATTAAATTCATGAACATTTAACTCAACACTTTTCCTCTCTTTCTGTCTCATCTTGAACCAGACTGGACCATGGACTCCTTCAGCACCAAGAGCTTAGCCCTGCAGGCGCAGAAGAAGTTGATGAGCAAGATGGCCACAAAAAGCATGGCCAACCTCTTCATTGATGACACCAGCAGCGAGGTGCTGGACGAGCTGTACCGCGTCACCAAGGAGTACACCCGCAACCGCAAAGAGTCGCAGAAGATCATCAAGAACCTGATCAAGATGGTGGTGAAGCTGGGTGTGCTCTACAGAAACAACCAGTTCAACGGCGAGGAGCTGATCCTGGTCGAGAACTTCAGGTATGTTGTTGAGTCATTCTAAAACTTTCTTCACAAAATACTTTTGTTGCATGGCTTCTTCTTTTTATTCAGAGTTTCATGCCTGTGCTCTGTGAATGGACAAAAGAAGCCCTGAGGCATTTAGCTTAGCTTACATTAGCTTAAAAACAGATGGTAACTGCTAGCTAGCGGAAATTGAGTTTATCTTGTTTGTTTAATGTCTTCACGAACAGTAATAATATCAGTTTTTGTTTTAGAGGAAGTTACATACTAGAACTACGAAATGAGCAATATTACAACAAATTCATTGTTTAAAAAAACTTTAATGTCAGTGTGAGTAAATAAAAAAGAGAACTTCAGACAGATGTGATACCTTCCATTCGGTGAAAAGGTCTAAAAGACTTCTCATAAAGCAACGGCAAAACATATACACAACAGTGCCGACAGTTTCATGAATATTTATTTATCCATTCAACACTAAAAACTCACAACAAAGACACAACAATAATAAAGCAGCTCATTTGTGCTATTAAAATAAAGCGACTTCACAGCTAGAAGTTATGGTAACTATGTTTAACTTAAATCTAAAGTTGTGTGAAAGCTGCATATTGTTGAGGTATTGGTAACAACAAGCCAGCTAGCCATTTATGGTCTTTATGCTAAGCTAGGCTAATTGCCTCCTGGTTCTTGCTCTAAATTTTCCACACATGAACGAAGTATCAATCCTATCATCTTGCACTTGGCACAAAATAATATTCTAAACATGTGAAAAATTCTGCCATATATGTACAGTATTGTTATATTGTGTATGTGAATATGAGAGGCCTCGAGCTGGTTGAGAGTTTCATGTGAGGAGGTCTGCAGTTCAAGTGTATTTTTGTGTGCTGATGGAGGCAAATTAAGGAAATTGTCTGTCACATCAGTTTATATATTTCCCAGTAAAAAAAAAAAAAAAGTACAAGTCAGCTTGGAGGCATTTGAAGCAGACATTAGTGCACAGTATGGAGAATGGTGATTATGTTAGCATAGAGATGCAACGCTGTGAAGGACAATCCTTTAACTGATAGAGTGTAAGGGGGGGGGGGGGGTGAAACTTTTCAAAAGAAACTCATAAGACAGCAGTTTCTATTTTTACCTCCCTCTGCTGCTCCAGTCAGAATTAGAAACTGACAGCCTCTCCTCTCTCTTGTCGTCTCACAGGAAGAAAGTTCACACTCTGGCCATGACGGCGGTCAGTTTCCACCAGATCGAGTTCACCTTTGACCGCCGCGTCATGAGCGCCATTTTGAATGATTGCCGTGAACTGCTGCACCAGGCCATCAAACGCCACCTGACAGCCAAGAGCCACGCACGAGTCAACCATGTGTTCAATCACTTCGCTGACTGTGACTTCCTGGCGGCTCTGTACGGGCCCTCGGAGGTTTACCGCGCTCACCTGCAGAGGATTTGTAATGGGGTCAACAAGATGCTCGACGAGGGGAACCTCTGACCCCCGGCGACCTCTTCTTCGAACACCTTTACCTCTAATCACCCCCTCATGAACCATCGGGCAGGGTTTCTCTTTTTTATAAGGTGACAATAATGGACATTTGACCATTTGTCGTTTTGTGTTTTTGTGTGTTCTTTTTCAGCCATAACTGTAACACTGTAACTCTCTTTACTTTGTCCAAAGTTAGTTTGTGTTGTTAATCCACGGCAGATGTTTCATTTTGAATGAATGTAAAACTTTAAGCTCTTATCAGTATATTCAGGAGTAGGAGCCTTGACAACTGTGCCTTAGAAAAACATATTTTTATCTTCATTCCAAGGGCACAAAGCTTGCTCTCTTACTCAATCAAAAAGACATGAATCCAGGCACAGGCCTTCAGTTTTATCTCTGTAAGGTGCTTTTAATGGTTTTTCGAGCTACAGACAAGAAACTAAATTTCTGTCTTATACAAACACCCAAGGACATATAGACGTTCTTTTTTCTTCTTGTTTCTTTTTCTACAAGTAGTATTGCACTCAAGTCTGAACAAGCGCTGTACTGTACTTCCCTGCATACATGGCGTCATGTGAACAGTAAAATAATCCTGCTTAGCCTGCATTTTACAGCTCTCCCCATCATGCACTGAAGTCCACTTTGTAGAGAGGCCAGGCTTATGTTTAGAATGCGCCTATAAACCTATTTTTCCTTATAATAAACTGGTTTATAGCTGCCACATCAAGTATTTGGGTCAGAGAAGGCCCATAAACATGAAGGAATTTTATTGTGCATTGTTGACTCGAATGTCTCGCTCGCTCTGTGCTTATCTCCTCGGACAAATTTTATTTTTTTGAGTCTATAAATGTCTGAATCACAGCGGGGAAGTAGCACGATATGACAGCAGGTGCAAAGGTTGCCTTGTTGTCATATAGTTTGAGGGGAATAAAGCGCGCGTACAGTTGAAACCCTCATCATGATAGATGTTTGAGCCTGGGGTCAGCTGTGCTTCAGGTTTATCAGCATTGCCGCGGGTTGACTCATAAAAGCACAAAAGCTGTGGTTCACATTCTGACAGATCTGGACTCAAAAGACTCCCCGTGAGCAGTCAGATGAATGGCTGGACCAAAACTGCAGCTCTGTTTCTATGAAGAGGACCAGGCAGGATATATAGAGATTAGAGCGGAGACAAACACAGTACCTGATTGTACTCTCCCTCTGCAATTATAGCTCCACACTCCAGGGTGGTATAATGGCCTGAAGCCTGCCACTGTCGAGCAGCCTCTCCATTTCACCACACAGCAGCCTCATGTAATGTGATGGAGATTACCATCACTGTTTGTGAGATGCAAGTGCTTTTAATGGAGTGAAAGATGTTGTCGTGTTTCTTCCTTATAAAAGAGCATATGAATAGTTACTACTATCCCTCTCCAACCTCACATATAATAGCTGTCTTTCTTTTTTGTCTATGTGTTTTTGTATCACCGAGCCTGTCTGGGAGATTGTTTTGTGCTGCGGCCTCATTTCGTATTCTCTGTGTGTGTGCGTGTGTGTGTGTGCGCTTGTGTGTGTGTGTTTGTGTGCGTACCTGTGAGAGAATTGGAAATTGAGCCGTGTAATAAGCGCTGTGCTTTTCCAGATAGGATTGCTGAAACTTTAACTCCATCCACAGCAGCTCTGCCAAAGAAAAGAAGACTGATGTCACTTAAAATGCAGTCTCTTTACAGGGGAACATAAAAGAAAAAAACATTATGCACTTGATACTTATGACTCTGCTTATGGTGATAATGAAGACAAAGGTGTGGTGGCTGTTTTTTTTAATTTTTATTTCACCTTTAAAATTCTTCGATTACGACCCGGAGTGTATTCTCATTTGTGGGACCCATTTGACTCTGACTGCACCATTTTGGCAGGCTTTGAAGTAAATCCTTTTTCCTAATTCCAAAAAACAGTTGACTTTAATTGTCTTTGGATGTCATTTTCTCCAATCCCTCCACATCTCAGGGTTAGCTTAAATCTCTCCTGCTTTAAAATGCATGAAACACTTTGCAGACATTACCACAAACCTCTACAACAGCCCCACTTGTTTTACTGAAGTCCTTTAAATGAAGAATCTACCTATCTTATTGCCTTTTTACTTTTGGGAATTGACAACTGTTTTTTATTTTCACTCATGTACATATTATTTGTTTTGTGTCTCCATATTGTATCCAGGCACAACAAATATAATAAAAATATACTTTTTTAAATGAATAAATGTCTCATCTTTATTGTCCCGTCATTCACTGAGTGTCTTCCCATCTGTACATTGGATGCTGGAATTTTCCGGCCAGATCAGGAGGGTAATCTGACTGAATGTCTGACCTGGATTAAGTCGGCCAAATCCCTTCTTCCTGCTCGCAGCATTGTTTGGAAGCCATGAAAGCGAACACGGACCCGTCTGACTGAAAAACAATTCAAGTTATGGGTCATGTTTTTCCACTTCCCACAGACCCACGCCAGGCACAGAGGTAGAGCAGGAAATGAGTGATCGGAAAAACACTTTGTGCTTCTGTTTTTGGAAAATTAAACATTCAGCTTGGCTGCAAGTGTAGCAGGAGAACCACTCGAAGTGAATTCAGTTTGAGTTTAATCTGTCAATGACTTTGCTTCTCCTCAGACTTTGGAATGATAATTTGGCCTGTAGCACGCCTGCACATCCTCCCTGCAGCCCACTTGAAAGGCTTCTGCAGTACCAAGCGCCCAATTATCATCTAATGGTCATTATCTCAACATGCATTTCTTCTTTTTAGTGAATGCGCCCTGGAGTTGAGTGAGTTATGACTAAACTGAGATGTGAGCACAGCCCGGTCACGTCTCACTGTTTACCTCTTCCTGTTCTGATTTGACGCAACTGTGATGTCAAATAATGCAAAAAAAGTGTCCTGAAGTGATTTATTTCTGCCTGTCTTCTTCTTCTGTGCAGTTGTGTAAGAGGTTGAATAAAAAAAGAATGAAGGGGTGGATAAAAGTTGAGAATTTCAGTTTGCTTATTTTTCTCCTTCGCAGTGTATGTGCGTCTGGCTCAAACACTTTTTGAAAATTTTAATTTGGAAATGACAGTCACGACATGATTATCAGCGGATGTGACTGAGGGCTCTTCATACATTTGGTGAAGCGAGCTTCCACTGGGGCATAATTATCATTTTGACATAATGAAGTTACTACAAAGGAGCTGTCCTGCATCCAAAGATGGGGGGAAAATTAAGCATGCAGAGGACCCCATTACTCTTTCTACTTGTGCTCAAGCACAGCTTACTGAGTAATGATTTGTGCTGCGGACCTCTAACCTGAAGTAAACAAAGTTGAGCTTGGGCATTGTAGCATGCGACTCCTCTCCCGGATCAAAGGAGCAATTCTCCTGCGTAGCTGTAAAACCCTTTTAGGAAGGACAAACCCAGCCGGATTAACACGGTCCATTCCTGCAAGGATACAGGCAGTTGGTTTTGGCATAACACTACAAAGTCTGGCCGCCTGTCAATACGGGCTCAAACACCCTAATGTTTGAGTTCTGGGTGGTGCAACAAAACAAACCACAGGGCATTGTGTTCAAACAGCAGGCTATTCTCTGCACTGGTACAACATCACACGGCCATATTTCTAGACTTTCTTTTATCATCTGAGCTGCTGAAAATGCCTTTTAGCTCTAATGAGAGAAAAAAGCCCTTTGATTGCAGTCAAAAGATGAGTGGTACTAAAGAAGAAACCATTGCAGTTTTGCAATGATTGCAGCTTTGACAACAGAAGACAATATGCATTTGTTGATTTATGCTGCAGCATATAAAGAAGAAGCAGGTTTTATGCTCTGATGATGACCTGCAAGTGAATTATTCTGCGAATAAACTCATGGTTTGTCACAGTATGCAAAAGATTGGGTCACGTTTTTGATTTAGTCACCCACACTGTCTGTTTTCGTTCCTCACTTCTATGGAAATGTTCGTGTCAAGGCCGACATCTCAATCTAACAGCTACATCCGTACTTTCTAAATCTTATTACAGTGTGTGCAAGGCGTTTAAGGAGAAGCGCCTTTTACACCAGGTCTTTGCTGACCTTTCAAGCACTTCCAAATTTTCTCCCGGCACCAAACTCATGTAGGTTAGCTGGCAGAGCAGAGCAGAGCAAGCACTGCTTATTATGTATTACTTTGCTTTTGTAGTCCCTCCACATCGTTACTCATCCAGTATGCTTAAAGGTGCTCTCCCCTCTGGCAAGCACATCTATGACAGTCAGCTTTGGAAGTTAGAAGTCTTTCAAAATTCTTTTTTCCTGTCTTTTCTCTGCCTCTCTTTTATTCTTTCTTGGTGTCCCCGCTCCTCACTCTCTCTTCCTTTCCCTCTCGAGTCCTCGGAGAGCACCTGACTGACGTGTTGTTCAAGGAGGAGAAGGGGAGGGGAATCCAAAAGCAAACAACACAAAAAAATATATATGAGTCGACGGCAAAACCACTGCAGCGCGCACATAAACACACAACTCAGTGCTGAAGCCCTGAGGATTATCAGCAGCGCGACACTGGACACTTCAGGGAAGACAGCATCTGCTCACTTCCATATTTAATGCAACAAAAATGAACAATGTGTTCTCAGGAAACTTTACTTTGTGTCATAACAGAGCCAAATTCATTGTTGCAAACACAAGTAATCCCTAAGAAACTGCAAATTGTAGCCGTCCAGGTGGCTATAGAAAGCTACCAAATGCCCAAACTCATTCTCACTGTGGCTAAAGGCCATTTTTCACAGGACATTTGGACAGACATGGGGCCTTTTGCTTTCAAAGCTTTGCTTTAACATCTATCTTTTCCGCCGAGTTATGTAAGGTGTTCAGTGATGTCCTCTCTCTCTTTTTCTCTGTGTCTGCTCGGAGAAATTTAACCGGGAAACTGAACCTGCAGTGGGAGCAGAGTTCAGCAGACACACATTCATACAGCTGTAGAGTCCCAGCATGCAACGCTCTGCTGCTTCTGGATGGGCCGTCAGTTTGTTACAGGACTCAAAACAAGTGAGGGAGCTCTACAGGAGGCAGCGGACAAGGTTACAATGAGGCCATATGCTCTGTTTGCTTCCCCCTTTCACCAACTGTTCCAAGCATATTGAATCTATGATGGTGACAAAACACCTCCCGCATTAGAGGAGTTACAAGAGACACTGCAGCTAACTGTAAAGGAGATTTCTTCCAGCTTTGAAATAGTATCAGTTCATTTTTACCCATCCATCAGTCTCACATTCATCACATTAATATAAAAAAAGGAGTAAAAGCAGCAGGACTTAAGTGTTTAACCAGCCAAAAAGCGAACAGACTGCGACTGTGACAGCTACTTATTATTCCACATTGACTTTAAATGTTTGTGCAATGATAGTGTATGTTTCCCTGTCGTGTTAATCCTGGACCTCAAAAAGGGGCAGGATGATTTAGAGGTCACATATTATGCAAAATAAACATTACCATGTTTTTCTAACACTTATGTGTCTCTAGTCTGTCTACAAACCTCCAAATTATGAGAAAAGTCCATCCTCTCCATCTTTTCCCTGCTCCACTATTCAGAAACCGTTTGCTCAAATAGGCTGTTTGGAGATTCTCCCTTCATGATATCACAAAGGGAAGTAACCCCTCCCCAAGGTGGGTGACACCCACAAATAGGTGTTTGTTCTGCCCTCTGAGTCTGCCTACTCACCGTTAACAATATGGCATGAAGCAAGAGCTCGAGCCACCAAAGCCCTTCCAGAGAGGGGCGTGGTCAGACACAGCTCATTAGCATTTAAAGGTACAGACACAGAAACAGTCTGTTCTGAGCAGGCCTGAGATAGAGGAGTTTATAGGCATGATCAAATTCAGGATCAGAATGGATTTACAACAAGAAACTTCACAGACATGTGTTGGGGACCTCTAAGATGTATTTAAATTTGATGAAAATGAGAATAATGGAAATAAGGAATAAGGAAAACATCTTTTAAAGAGATGTAATTTAAGGCCTATAACATACACACCCACAGAGAAAGAGAGAAAAAGTGTTTTTTGTTTGTTTTATTTGTTTGTTTTTCAAGCTTAACCTGCCAGATGTTAAAAGGACCAAGTGGGAATTGCCTTCTCATTCTGAGATTATTTAAATGTGTTTCCTAACTATATACAGTATACTGGATGTATATGAAGTGGGAGTATATCTGATGACTGTCCTAATATTAGGAAAGTACATTTGATTAAATTAAATTTATTAAATGAATGTTTAAATATGAGAAGCAAGACATATGTTAAATGAAAGTTGGAATATATACCTTCATGGGGAATCCATAATCTATTCTTTCAACAAAGTAATAAGGTAACAGTGAGATTCTTGTGTGGTGGGAGGTTTTGCCTGCTGAGTAGGAACTGCCTGGCCAGCGACTTTCACTCATAAAATGGTGATTAACCTCGACATCAATATAACGGTTTAGAATACAGTTAGCAGCATTACTTTGGACAGTGCAAGCGTTTTGCAAGGGCCTCAGTTGTCTCTTCAGGATTGCTGATACAAGATTCTGTGCAGACTCACTAATAGTGACACACCTCTGGGAGAAACACACTACACATATTCAACTAAAAATTGTGTATTTAAATTCACATTCCTTATATTTCATCTTTAATTTCATGAAGCTTAGATTTCACATTATCAAACTTTTATTTCATATATTCCAGCTAACCTTCTATGTATTCAGATTTTCATTGTATTCATTTAGACTCTCATTCTATATATTTTAGGTGTCATTTCATATACACAATAGTCAATATAATTATTATTGTTCTTTTTATCTATCTATTTATTAATTATTATCTGTTTTTTTTTACTTGCAAAGTTTGAAGATACATAATTTTGACTGGACAGTAATCTCTATATCGTCTTCTACATTCAGGTTAACATGCACTAACACTGAACAACATTTACACATTAAGTTAAGCTATTATTGAACCTGATGTCTTCAGTTTTTTTGCACGTTCTGTCTGTATAACATTTTTTCATTATTTATTTCAGACTTGTGGGGAACTTATTACTTTTGTGTGAGACTATGCTCTTGCATTAAATGTAAATGATTAAAACATTATTTCAAAGTCATTTTCAGTTTTAAATGATCATATCCTTTGAAACCTTTAAGCACTGACGTACACATATCAAATCTCTAAATGCAGAAGCGACCTAAACACTGTACAGAAATAGTCTTTAGCTCTGAGCACTCACATGCCGTGAGGAACAATCCTCTAAAGGATTAATAGTGGCTGCTCCATTACTTCCACTCTTTATAGGCTTTTTCTATCCAGACTAGCGGTCATTACGCGCTGACAGCAGTCTGTCGACATGTAGGCAGGAATCTTCTTAAAGCCTACAGATTACACAGAGCCTCTGTCTGTTTCCTCTCCACCCCCCTGCTACCTGTATTGTAAAAAAGATATGTCAGTGAATGAAGTCGTGTTTTCATAGGGCACTACCAGAGGAATACATTGCCATGCTGACTAACAGAATGACAGATGCTTTGAATGTCTCACTGCTGAGTGACAGCAAACTGTCAGGGCTTTTTGTGTGGCTGTGTTTCTGTCTTTTCATTTCAGATGCTGCCAGGGAGGGTCCCATCCAAGCAGCCACAGTGGCTGCGAAAAAATAGACACCTAGGAGGCATTTTTTGGGCTTGTCAGACACAAGAAATCTAATCCAGACAGCCAAGAATTTGAATTTGAATGAGAAACCCGAAAATAGCAGCTGTCTCCGCATAATTGGAACAAATGGAAGTTGGATATGCGGCAGAAAATAAAACAGGGAAAACAACTGGGATGTAACGGGACACTATTTGCTGACAGTTAGAATAATCTGGGGAGAGCCGTGCCAGGCAGGCTGTTGTTTAGAGGCAGGCAGCTTATAGTTTCTGTCAAACTGGTGCTGATCTCTGATCTTGTGGGTCGCAATTATGTGCCCCCCCTACTATTTCTCCTCCATCCCTTCCCGTTGCCATCCTCCCGTCTAAACCCCCTTTGGACTCCTAAGCAGCATTTAATTGTGAGGGGCTGAGCCGGGGAAGAAGTAATCAGATGAGAAAGGAAGCAAGGGGGGGATCACGTGGGTATACATTGGCTAACGGGGGGATTAATAACACTAGTTCAGCTGCTCTGCCGGGCACATAGGAGGTGGGGGGGAAAGGAGAGTGACAGAACGAGGGAGGAAAAGAAAGTAAGGAGAGAGTTGCAAAGCCAAAGGACGACAAGATGAGAGCAGCTAGTAGCACTGAGAAGAGATAGAGATGGGGAGAGAAGAGGGTAATAGAGAAAGGGAGTTAGAGCAGTGAGAGGGAGTGGGAGGAAGAAAGAGCCAGGAGAGGAGGCAGCGCAGCGCAGTGTAGGGGGGTGGTAGAGAGACAGGGAGAGAGAGAGAGAGAGAGCGCGAGAGAGAGAGAGATGTAGAGACAGGAAGCCTCCACTGCTTCTGAGCCAGTGAGACGCAGGCAGGCGGAGAGAGAAGACGGAGCGAGAGAGAGAGAAAGAGAGAGAGGCCCTCCAAGGCATCTCCGAGACCAGCCCAATGAGGGGATGAGGGGCTCAGGAGCACAGCAACAGAAAGGATAGTGGGAAGAGAAGAAGAAACGGAGGGATAAGAGAAAGGTTGGTTTTTCGGAAAAAGGCTTCAGTGGAAGAAGGGGAGTCGGGTTGGTGGGAGGGATCAGAAATGAGGAGGGGAAGGAGCAGATAAAAGTTTTGGAGAGGGAGAGAGAAGGAAAAAAGAGACTGAATATAGTCAGATAGTGTCATCAAAAAGACGGGAGAAGATTCATGGAAAAAGAGGATGAAGCTCTGTGTCCCAGGAGTCCTCCTGTTCGTCTTCTTTTTCTCCTTCTGTCTGTGAGGCTGCTGGACATCATCCATCACCATGTTCTCTGACAGCAGAGCTCCAGCGCCGGGGGAGCAGAAAGGCTTCAAACCCCACACCCCTCACTTCATCCCCTGGCTGCGAAATAGTCTGAAACCCCACCAAAGCGGAGACATAGGGCTCAACGGACAGTTCAAATCTGGTTCGGAGGCCCGCAACAACCTGACCCCTCTGGAGAGAGCCAAAGGCATTGGCTTCTTCTCCATCCAGGGGAAGGACCGAGCCAAGAAGGGTGACCTTCGGTGTAATGGCGTGGGGATGGCGAGGATGCTGCCGGTGGTGCTTAGGGGGCACAACATCCTGCAGGGGAGCCTGGGAAAGCAGAGGGAAGAGAGTCCTGCAAGGTGGAACCATTCTCCAGAACTGCAACCAGACCCAAGCACCCAGATCAGTCCAGAGGAGGCACCGCAAGATGTAAGCAAGGGCTCCACGAGGAACCACAGTGGAACCCTTCAGCCGCAGAATGACAGGGCCAGCACCAAGGTTAGGAAATATGGGCCGCTCGTAGGACCACCTCCTGCGCCTGCTGCTGAAGAGAAAAACTGTAAAGTTCCAGTGGTGATGGGCATGGAGGACAGAAGCAAGAAGTTATGGGACTACAGCAGCAACACCACTCACCGCCATAGAGACCTGCATTCCTCCAGTTGGGTCGGCACAGACAGGCCGGGGCTCTTAGAGAGGCAGCATGGCTTCACCTCAAGCTTCAGCTACATCAAACAGCAGAGCAGGAACTCGCAGAGCCAGAGAGACCTGAGGGAACCACCTGTGGATGGTTTCCACAGGCCACTCAATGGAGTCCTCTTCTCCACTGAGGTTCCTCAGAGCGGCCTGGGCTGCACCACAACACTGCAACGACCTAGGAAAGCCAGGCAAAGCTTGGAGCACATCTCGATCCTAGGCCAGAATCAGACGTGGGTGCAGTACAGGAAGAAGAATGGAGGGGAGTCGCAAAAGACGGAGGGAGGCTGCAGCAGGAAAGTGGTTCGAAAACAGATCAAACGAGTGGTGGATAATCTGGAGCAGGTTCTTACAGCATTGAGGGATGTACAGCAGGAGATGAGAGAGGTAATGTATCCGGGTATTTTTTTCAGAACAAGAAGGTGTTTATTTAACCATTTTGCCTGCACAAATGACATTTTTCACATAGACCAGTTCAGAACAAAATCAGAAAAGTTACTGCACCCTCCCTCATTAATTTACACGTTTCCTCATGCAGGAAATGTTCATGCTAACTCTATTAAACCTTAAGGGCTTGTAGATAACATTGCACGTCCTCAGCAGAATCTTACATGCATTAAAAAGTCAGCAGCAGGGTTGCAAGAATCATCCAGAGTCTGCAAACTGCTTCTCCAACTCTCCTCTGTTGTCTGTCACCAAACATTTACACAACCCGCACTCAAACATTTAAATAGGGGTGATTGAGACAATAGCTATATGCCCCATTTGCATGATGCATTCAGAGGTTGCTGATATGATGCTGTGTGACTTCAGGCAAAGCGGTATGCATCTCTACTCTATCACTCTCTCTGTCTCTCCTCCTCTAACATCTCCTCCTCCTGCACTCTCTCTCTCTCCATATGGACAGATGTCGCTCCAGGCACAGCTGGATAGCGTCCGACGCTTTGTTTATAATCCATTTATGTCCGAGCATTTCTGCCTTGTCCAGTGAGTGTGACACGTAAAATCTTGCCTCTCGCAATTTGATCTGCATCTATGAGGTTGCAGCTAAGCCAGAGTTAGTAACCTCATCATCCTCGCTGGGAAGGTTTTGTGTGACAGCATTAATATAAAATTGATGAAAGTGCATATGAGCCACACAAAAAGAAGGGAGAGAAGGAGGAGGAGGAAGAGGAGGAGGAGGAGGAGGAGGAGGAGGAGGGGGAGTTTCAGACTGTGATAGAAAATCCCAAATTTTCACAACAGAGACGACAGCTCAAAGAAGGATAAGGCACCCGAGAAAACTTTGGTCGCATATTTATTTCAAAGCCCTGTTTTATCATTCTGTTGCATGAGCAGCAACACTCAGTTATATTTAAAAATCAATCAATGCTATAAAAAGGAATTGGAGAGAGCCTGTAAAGCATTCTAGACAGACTATACAAATATTAAAGCAACACTAAAGACCTCTTACACAACAGAAGAATAAATCTGATTTTGACACACTCAAAAACAGTGCTATGACTCAACTGCAAGGAAAACAAAAACAAAGTCAAACCAAAAGAGTTAAATCAACTGATCTGCACTGCTGACTGCACATCAGCAGCATATGCAAAGACCTGAGGGGTCAATACACACTGTTTTTAATAAACACCCAGGGAAACACAGATAAAAAAAAACAGGGTCCTCTGCTCTTTTATCTCCTCTGATTTCTGATATTAACAAGCAGCACCTGCTCAGTCACTCCATGTGCATACACACGCTGCACTTCAAAGTAAAAGGGAAATGCCTGGCGCAAAGAGCTACAATTTAAAAAAAAGAAAAGAAAAGAAGCAAAGACAAACCAGGTCATCTTTTGACATCGGCAAGGATGTTGTTGAACACACAGAACAAAACAATAATTCATCTGTTCCAGCAGGGCTGAGGATTTATCTGTGCACGCTGAGCAGGTGGAGAGATAGGTCAAACATTTTCCCCAGTGTAATTTTCTCCAATCTCTCCTGTCTCCATGTGTGTGTGTGTGTGTGTGCGTGCGTGCGTGCTCATGTTCGTGTGTGTGTGTGCATGCATGTGTGTGTGTGTGTGTGTGTGTGTGTGTGTGTGTGTGTGCGTGCGTATGGCGCGCGGAATGGTTCAGCCCATATGTGTGAGTGTGTGTGACTGTCTGTATGACCATTATCTGAATTGTGCATATACTTTTACCGTGCTCACTTAAATATGCATTCACAGAGGTGTACACCTGTATATGATTCATTGTAAAGAGTGTTTTTTTCATTTTGCACGAAGAGGAACCAACCTAAATTAATTTGACACATTCCCTGTAGTAAGGCCACCCTTCTTAGCTTTTATTGCACTCGGTTGTAACTCGTGTGACACACTTAAAGATTACAGCTTCACAACTGGTCAGAAGGCGCTGTTAAAGAGTCAACATCTGGAGTGCTATATGTTATAAATGCAGGCATGGAAAATTCAGAGAAGAAAAACCACTCTAACATTTCACATCAGCGTTATTGTAGAGGCCACAGGGGTAAGATTGGTTGTGTTTATATTTTTCTTGTATTTTGTTTGAGATTAATGAAATTGAAAGAAGGGTTTTTGGATTATTGTTGGACTGTCCTGCGCTGACTGGGGGTTTAAGCTGCTGATCATGTAAACGCAGTGTATACAAAGTAAATCTTTTGGATTCATGTTTTTTCTCCTTTTCCTTTCAAACGTTGTGCTTAAAATTAATTAAAAGAATGCTTAAATAGCTCTCGCAGCTCACATTGATGAGCATCCGACCACAGACTTTCATTGCATCCAGCCTGTCATTGGGGAGAGGTTGCTGCTTCATGTGTTTTATTTATGAATTCAAATTGAATTGTTTTTGGTTTTAAGACCGTGGAACAAAATAAAAACATTCGCAGATGTCACCTTGGGCTAAGCAGTTTTTAGGTGTTCATAAAAGGCACTGCAGCATTTGGGTACTGCAGTTTCATTTATTGTGGACACTGGTGGAAAAAAAGAGATTAAATAGCCTAAAGAATTATCGCAAAAGGAAGATAAAAGACTTATTGGTGATAACTGTGTTTAAAAATGAGCTGTAAACGACATTTCCCATAATGCAAGGGTTTTAAGATTCAAGATTCCCTAATTGTCGTTTAGACTCTACAGACAAGTAAACAGTAGAACGAAACTCTGATGCATCCGGCATCCATCCATAAAAAATGCATGCACAAGCAGAGAGTACAGTGGGTGTCATATGAATGTACAAGGAGGGAAAAACATTAGTAAAGAAGCAGTGAGGTTCATGTATGAACGCACTTTGGGATTATTTGTTCCCACACATCCATGATGCAGATATATACACATAGCTCCCACTCACAACTTGACAAATTACATGTCTGCATAATTCACATATGCATCCATACAGCCAACGCCAGTCTTTACATACTCATGCGCATAAACTTTAGTTAGTGTAAGTAGTCGTCAGTTTGACATTTCCTGCCTGATAAACATCCTCATCCTTGTAACGCCATTTCGGTTAGAGCTTTCAGTCAAAGCTTTAAATTTCTGCTGCCAAGCTGAGGTAACCCTGATGACATCATCATGACATCAGCAGGGTCATTTTCTCAAACAACAAAGCTCCATTCAGAGCCACAGACGACATTATACAACTCTTGAAACTGATACTCATGGGTCAAATCAGCACAGCTCCCTATTTTCCAATCCCGTTTTTTCAATTCATCCCCAGACTGAATGAATTAATCTGTCCTTGTGTGTTCTTTTCCAGGTGGTGCATCAGATCGACTATCTCACCTCATCCATTGATCTGAATGACGAGGAGCAGTGGAGGACTGAAAGAGACGACAGCGACAAGCCTTCCAGCGACAGCAGCTCTGGTTCAGGTTCCAGCACTGGTGATGTCATGGTGGGAAGCACCAATCAGAGACCTTCAGGGAGACAACACCAGCCAGGAGCGTCAGTCTCATCTGGCACCCTCAGGAGAGATCATTGTTACAGCAGGAGCCAATCTCCGCCAAACGCTCTGCTGTGCCCAAGTCGTACTCTTCGCTTCACCTGCAGTCTGGGGTCTTCTCCCAGACGAGGTGGGCGCAGTCTTTCTTCATCAAACCCTCCTCATCTGCAAAACCATGCCTCAAATGACCCTAACATGTCTCCCCAAAGAATCCTTCCTGTGAGGCCTCCAACTCCCGGTCTTTCCCCTTTGACCATAAACCTCCATCACTCCAACAGCCCTTCCTCCCAGCCTCACTCCCCTGTACCTCTCTCCTCTATCAGGGTCTCCCCTCCCTCCACTGTGTCTCTAAATCCTCCCCCACCCTCCATCAACCACCCTTCTGTCATCAAAGAGAACAAAGTTGGGGAATATGAGACGCCAAAAATCGACAACCAATCTGTCCAATCTCCATCTGCGAGCTGCCCACCCACAGAACCAAAAACTCAACCTGTTTCTGATACCGACAGAGAGAGGCGAGCATCCTCAGCAGGCCCCGTTCACAGAACCTCAGAGGCTAAACTACAGACAGGACAATGCCGTAGAAGTCGCAAGCCACCGCCGTACCCCCACCACAGACTTTCTGATCCAACAGAGAAAGTTAAGGAGCCCCGCAAAGCTCCCCCATACCCCGAAAAAAGAAGGCTGCTCTCGACCACAGTGTGAGACAATGCAGCAGCAGGAGCAGGAGGCTGATCGAGACAAAGCCATATACACAACAACCAGCCACAAGTCGGCAAGCGTGCAGAGTGATTTAAGGCTCGTCAAGATGAGCTGAGACCAAGTTTCTAAGGTTACAGGACGTAACTTGGGGTGAGTATGTCAGGATGAACAGCTTGACTCTGTGGACATCCTCCTATACAAATCTCTTGAGTACTTGGGCTTCACAGGGCAATAAAACATATGTCTGGGTAACAGAAACTCACTATGCACACAGGCTCTCAGATTCCCTCAGATTGCCCACAGAATGGGCAAAGGAGAAGGCCTAACTAGATAGAATATGAAGGAAATTTAAATCATTGCATAATAACAAGAGACAGGGACATCCAGTCACATATGTCAGCATTGTCTGGGCTGGATAATTGCTGTCAAAGTCGGGATGATTTAACAAGAACTCGGCTACATTTTCAAGCAGGGGAGGGGAGGGGAGAGGCCTGGAGATCTGTGAGGGATTTTGAGACAGAAAAGGTTGCAAAATATGAAGAACTAAGCAAGGCCATATAGGAAGTTAACCGAACAAGAGACAGGGGGCAGCTGGTCGTTTGGCGTACCCTTCACAGGGCCCCTGGTGTTACAGAAATCCCATCTCCTTTGCTGCCTCTGGCTTGACCGACCCAGCCACAATCTCCATCTGTTCCCCTCAAAATGTCAGGAGACGTAAAGAGGGCGAAATCAGGGGCAGGTGGTTGCAAAAGGAAATAGGAAAAAACAGTAACTGCAATCCAAGCATTATTAAAGGTGCACTATGGAGTATGGTAGAGAAATGTGAAAGTTTACAGATTCTGTGGTATATGTTCATAACTCTATACACAAAATGTCCTCAGAGGAAAATGTGGTCCCTGGAACACTGTTTAAAATGCTACGCGAGAAGTTATGGTGGTGGGCCCGCAACAGTGAAAGTGTAACTTTCCTGTTAGCTTTATGGCTCCAAACAGTGTGCCAGGGACCCTTTTTTTCCTTTGAATAAAGTTTGTGTATTTAGTTAAAAAAAAAAAACATAGAAATGTTTCACTTCTCTAACTTACAAATTTCACTACCAAATCTACATACTAGTCTACTAGTACAACTTGAAATAAAACAGTACCTCTAATCGATGGCACATTATCTTGGCCATCTGAAGTTATTCTGAAATGTTACGATACCTTCTTGTGGCTTTTAAAAAATATATATATATATAATATCGGATTCGATCAGTCTCTCAACCCTCAGAAATACTGAAATATGAAAATAGCCAAAAGATATGTCACTATATCAAGGTGATGTCTATTCCTTAAACTAGCAAAGTAAAATACAGTGCACATGTTTGTAGTGTTTGTAGTTTATGAAGGAAGATGTTATCAAAGGCATAAATGTAGTTGGCTTATGAGTTTTTCAGTGTTTTGGACAGCTAAACGCTCTGATACACTAAAACATTTGTGAGTCGCCCCAGGATAATTTAATTGTTGGTTTTGTGTTTTGTGGGATTTTTTTTACATTATGAGTACTCATACTGGGAAATTTCAACAGCAATGCTGGCAGCTAAATGAGGCAGAAAAAAGCTTACATTAGAATGCAACCAAGCTCACAATGACTCAGCGATGTTCACCATCTAGGTATGCTATTATGCTACAATTGCTTATTGGTTTTAAACATGTAGCACAGTGTAGTCATGTCATTGTGGGTCATTATTGGGTGAAATGAAATTCTTATGGTAGAAATAGTAGAACAAAAGTTGTCCTTAGGGTTTAGACTTTCCCAAAGAGGTGCAACATAAATGTGTATTCAAATATATGGTGTTCAAAAATGAATGCTAAATGCCATAACACATGGCTATGTCTGTGGCTAAACTGGTTGAAACTGGTAGGCTAATAACCAGTGACAACAAGGTTACAAGTACACATTTGTTTTTATATCTGGTCTACTGTAGTCAGGGGTCTGCCAGTGGCACTAGAGATGGAGTCAGAGTTACAAAAGTTACATTGCTTCGAATGTTACATTGCAGTTCACTGAATAGTTGTTAAGGTGTTTCAGCCTTTTGTGTTGGACTGACATTAAGACACAGCCATCGCTGGAGGCTATTTGCTAGCTAGTCTCAAAATGTCTCTAATCAAGGCTTTTTCATGCAAGCTATTTTAATGTAAGCCAGTGTTTGGCAGCATCAAGTGTATCGAACTTCCTGGTTTTGGCACAATAGGGGAAAAAGTTGAAGTAAACATCTTTACTGGTACCAGATGGTAACAGTTGTGATATGTGTTTAGGGTCTAAATGACAGCATAGCTGCAGTTCTGAGTCTCGGAGGAGGGCTGAACAGGTCGTTAACAAAGAGCTATTGTACTAGAGACACTTGTTACTTAATGGAACAACCAGCTTGAGAACAAAGAGTCAAACTCTTTTCCACACGAGGCCACAAAAATGGAAATGAGAGTCTAAAATGGTCACATCTTTGCAGTAGGATGTTTTAATCTGTGGGAGTTTGTTGGCACAGCTTTTACCAGCTCTGCTCTTCTTACCAGTGCTACAACAAAATGGATTTTTTTCGACATGAAATACAGGTGTTCAATAGGAACAGACATTGTTAGATTATACTGAAAAGCAATGGTAACAATGATGTTTCGTTCTAAAATCTGAGAATGCAAACTAACAGATAATAATTTCCTGACAATCACGATTACTGATTTACTCTTGGCTTAACATGAAATGAATAAATCCCTCTGGACTCTATTTCTCTATAAGCCCTCAAAGGTCAACATGCTATACATTCCCATATGTGCAGCTGGATTTAGCAGATCCTCACCGTAAAGCCTTATTCCCCCGAAATTAACAAGAAACAATGAAAGCTCTTTATCTCATGGAAAACGTTTATCCGAGGACAATATACGTTAATTGAAGTGATTACAGAGAGCATTTTTCACATTGTTTATTTTAATATAAAGTTTCATTTTAAGGCTCATTTGTCTGCTGAAAACTGGCTGTTTTTTTTACAGCATGCAAACTGACTTTAATTTAGAAATACATTAGTGCTAGAATTACAATAGCTATTTTTTTTTGTTAGGACAGATATGACAGGCGCATACAAAAAGAAAACCTCCACCATGTTCACTGTGGCCTGGCCTTGACTTTCCTTCAGAATATAAAATACCTCTATGCTGGGGCTCAAATTTCTCCTCTCTTTTAATGTTACCCTTAAGCGAGGTTGTGGGAGGTTCAATCAGATCATGACTGAAATTACGAGAGAAGAAAGAAAAAAGAGTTATCTCCGACATAGTGACATTGTGTCTTTATTGAAACATCCATCACATTTCAGCATGAATCAGGACAGCAAAGAAGAAAGCATGTACAAAAAAAGTCACTTCTTGTGTTTGTTTGTTTTTTTTCTATCCTGGGTCAGCAATCGGATGTGGGTTTTTTTCCTGCTGTGATCCCAGAGGGAGCCTCGACTTTGACAAAGGGACGAACAAACTGAGCATGTCCTCAACTCCTCAGCAGAACTTCTCCAGACAGATGAGAGAATCCAAACCCAGACCAAACAACGTACGAATCTCTGTGAGTAATCCCACCTCAGAATCAAATCAGCAAAATCCTCAAATCTGAAATCAATCCCCAGAACTCATCTTGTGGACACTTGTGTGGATCTAAGAGGGTTGGATCAATGTAAGGAAGATAAAGGCAATCCTATACGCCACATAGGGGATCAGGGAGAGGAGGGGGACCTGTAATCACAGGGATGTACTTTTGAAACCTGCACAATCCTCGCTGATCCACACGTGGCACAGAAAGATGAAAGTAAAAGTTTGAAAAAGGGCTGCAGAATATGGGATGACATCTCTTCGCCATAAATACTCTTTGATCTTAACGCCTGTGCACGCCTTGTGTTTGATTTATATTGGGCTATTATTAAAATTGCAAAGTGACTGAAATATCCTGAGATAAGGAGCATATGTGTATCTTCTTCTGCATTGTATCCAGAAAAATCTAATTTAAAGGATCAACAACAAATATCCAATGAGAATGATCTTTAGTTTACAGTAAATCTGTTTTTTTTTTGCTCTGTAACAAGTATCCCCTCTGACCAAAAACAGCACAGAAAGTCATAAAAGTGGTACTAATTGGTGATTTATGGGATAAAATGCATGCGTGCAGCTGTCTAGAGCAGAATGAATTTGAGGAAAATGTAATTGTTTTTTTGCGCGTGTGATGCCG
This sequence comes from Labrus bergylta, assembly GCF_963930695.1. Classification (NCBI taxonomy): domain Eukaryota; kingdom Metazoa; phylum Chordata; class Actinopteri; order Labriformes; family Labridae; genus Labrus; species Labrus bergylta. The sequence goes on from NC_089200.1 coordinate 21,624,602, forward strand.
CTGTTGAGGATTACTCAATTTCTTCTCAGGATTACATAGGATGGATAAATCCCTCCATACTCTAAATATGTTATCTATACTCTCAAGCCCTAAGACACCAATCCTCTACACATTCACATACATCCCCACCGCATCAGAACTATATTTTCAGTAAATCTCACAGCTTCAGTTTCCAAGAAACAACGATGGAAGCACTTTATCTTATGGCAGAATTTTAACTAGGACATTATGTAGTAAAAAATTGGAATACGCAACAGATTCCTTGCTGCATTTTTTTATCACATGAAGTGTTTTCACTCATAAATCCTTCATTAAAACATAGCAGATGGTTTATGTACTGACATACAAAGTGCGGCAATAGCAGAATCATCCCTTTCAAGTTTTAAAAGTCATTCTAGAAATTCTCTCTCCTAAATCCACCCTTCATTTACTAAAGAGCTGAAACCAAGAGGCTCCTCCCAGAGCTCATCAAGGTGCTCTGATTGGTCAAAAACTTCACTGGAAAAAAGTCAGTTATCTGACCATCTACAGCTCGTCATGCCGTGTCCGTCCAATGGCAGTCAGCTTGGAGAGTTGAGCACTGAACTTTCCATCGTTGTGGGTCACTGTAGGTTAGAGAGAGAGTTTACATCAGAGACAGTTTTAAGACAGAAACAAGGACACGCGGCTTCACTGGTGATCCTGAAACTAGCCAGCATCATCTGAGAGCAAGAGGCGCCTTCAGGGCTGCAGAGCCAGCAGTTTGAGACCTGTAGGTCCAGACAAATCTGCACTAACTCACACAGAAACTAACAGATCAGCAGATCAGACTGACCGATGTAGATGTGCACCATCTTTGGATCAAAACAGTTATAGCTGCTGGCACCTCAATGCTAGTGCCACCTGCATACAATGAATGGTTCACCTGCAATTTCATATCTACTCAATCTATTGATTGTTTTTTTATATTTTAGGTATTAAATATATCCAAAATGTATCCGTTTTGTTC